>NW_015386227.1:78669-130087 GCF_001527695.2 Protobothrops mucrosquamatus
CCACATAGGCTGCATCATAGCTGTGAGCTAGATTGGAATCTCTCAATTCCCAAGCATTCAACTCACAAGTTGACCACGAATACCTTTGTTCCTGCAGCATTCTGGAGTGCAAGTGGGCAATCTCATGTCTCCCCTTTATCTGGAAAGATGGTGCAGGCCAGAATTCCATCATCTGGCTGCTAATCGCTACCACAATGCTGTCCCCGCCCCTTCAGAGACATCTGGTTCACCATAGATCTTCATTTGCAAGCCCCAATGTGGATATTTGCAATGGAAAAACATTTCCTGGAGTTTGTATATTAAGGCATTTGGAAAATATACAGTAGTCCTCGACATGACCTCTATTGAGCCCCAAACCCTGTTGCTAAGCGAGACATTTGTTAAGTGAGTTCTGCCCCATTTTACGGCCTTTCTTGCCACATTTGTTAAGTGAATCACTGCAGTTGTTAAGTTAGTAACACAGTTAAGTCTGGCTTCCCCATTGACTTTGCTTGTCAGAAAGTTGCAAAAGGGACATGGCAACTGTCGTAAATATATGCCAGTTGCCAAGCATCTGGATTTTGATCACGTGACCGTGGGGAACCTACAACGGCCATAAGTGTGAAAAATGGTCACAAGTCACTTTTTTCAGTGCCATTGTAACTTCAAATGGTCACTAAATGAACTGTTGCAAGTTGAGGACTACCTGTATTTTTTCCTAGACAACAATTATTTTTACAGAGTAATGTTTTATATATTAAAAAGCCTTCAGAAATGTAGCAAAGTAATATATTTATAATGTGCTACTGAAGTACCTTGGGAAAATGCTTTCATGATCAGGAATTAAATTTTAGGTACTTAGAAACAAGTTGTCAGAAGCTTTGTACCTTGCTCCTAAATTAAAAACCTATCTCATCATACTCTTTTAATAATAACAGTAATTTTGGGGAACACATATAATTCCTAGACTAGGGAAATGATATAGGTTCTTTAGTCATTATTCCCAGAGGTTCTTCCCATACGTTAAATAAATAGATCTCAGGGGTTCTAAAAGCTAGATGGTTGAAGCATTTCTATGGTTGAAATTAGATTCCAAGCTTTTTCATTTCAGCTCCTGGAAATGTCGTTTAACTGCCTGGACGATGTGGAAAGCACCATTCCAGTCAGCCCTTTGCACTTAGCTGTAAGTCTCATTATTATAAAGCCATATTGGGTACAGTTGGGACAAATTTAATTACGGTAATTACCGTTCGAATGCCAATGTTACATTTCTTGCAGTGAGGAAAGTGGACCTAAGCTGTAGGTCTGCATCATTACATTAAATTCCCCTTGATCCATAGCTTCCCTAAATCAGTCTGCCTGTTGATGTGCTTTCAGGCCTATAATGGTCACTGTGAAGCCCTGAAGACGCTTGCCGAAACCCTGGTGAACCTGGATGTGCGGGACCACAAAGGGCGGACAGCTTTGTATCTTGCCACGGAGAGGGGCTCTACGGAATGCGTGGAGGTGCTCACCAGCCATGGTGCTTCTGCTCTTGTGAAGGAGAAAAAGAAGAAGTGGACACCCCTCCATGCTGCTGGTATGAGCATGTCTTATTTCCTATTGAGACGCTGGGATTCCTTCTCTTGGTTGCTCTTGCAAACAGACTTGGGGCATTCATTGGGTCTTTAAAGAAATGACAGTTATTAAGAAGCAGGAAATCCTGTTCATTATATTCTCATCTTATTTCTTACAGCTGCCTATGGGAACACAGATTCCCTCCATCTTCTCATTGACAGTGGAGAGAGAGTCGACATCACTGATGTCATGGACATCCATGGACAGTGAGTCTCCAGCTATAGATATCTATTTATTCGGTCTATAAGTCATTCCAGTGGCAAGCAGGAATGGGCTTGATCCTTACACATTCCAGTTTGCTGTACAAATCCAAAGCAGGACTGCATATCCTGCCAGCTGGGCTCTGAATGTGTCTAGGCAATTAAGAGCTGGAGAGTGCAGACTAAAGAGTTCTTACTCATTTGGGAGTGGACTTCTACATAGAGGAGAAACACCTGAAATACATTTCCCCTTGAATATCAATCAGGCTTGCAGTTTGCAAGTCTTTTTAGATCCAGCATTGAAGTTGGGGAGTTGAGTAGCATCAGTGAAAAAGAGGGGATTTTTAAAAATACTTCTGTCAGTAAATTCCCTTTCTTGGAGAGGAGACAGATGGTTTTGGTGATTTACGTGCTTGTAATCCCACAGTTCATTGTTATGATATGCTTTTTATGGAGCAACCCTTCAAACTATTCAAGAAATTTAATCTGGCCTGGTATAAAGAACACAGGTAGTGAATGATGCCTCCATATTCAAACAGTTTCACAGCTTGCCTCCAGTGATTAATTCAAAGTTTCTGCAAGGGTCTTATGTAGTCAAAGACCAAAAAACTGATATGGCTGCCTCTTCTTATACAGCCTGCTCAACACTCTGTGATCACCAACAGGCAACTTTTGTGCATCTTCCCATAGGGACATCAGATCTGTAGAATATATTTTTTTATTTCCATGATGGGGCAAAAAGTATTAGCAGAGTTGAAGACAGACCTCTCCATTTTCTTGTTTATTTATTATTAATTTATTATTAAATTTATTTGCTTAAATAAAGCTTAAATTTGTTTATTTAGGTCTTTTAATAGTAATAGTGTTAGTGAGTTTTATTTTCTGATTATTTTAAAATGTCCTATTTTGTTGTTTTAACCATTTCCACACTGTCTATTTTAATTGTATTTCTCCAAGGAGCAGATGGCATACAAATATTCTGAATAAATTTAAAATCTTTCTTTTTAACTTATTTAGAAACTGTCATGATCAGATTTGATTCCTAGCAATTTAAAAATATAATTACAAATAGAACATAATTAAAACCTCAAATGTAGCTCTATAAAAATCTGGCTCCAAGCCTAACTCCAAATTGTAGCAGTTAAGCCTGAAAAACTTTACAGGAGAACTAGGTTTTTACAACCTTTCCAAAAAAAATTCAAGAGAGGGTACGGGGTACTAAACTAAATGTATTGGAGCACCATAAGAGTACTAAAAAAATGACCAAAAAGAATATTTAGCTGTCTTGAAAATCTGAGGAAAGAATACATTTCAGTGAAAATAATATGAGCAGATGATAGAGGTAACCTTAAGCTATGTCTCTCTGTTTGATCCACAAGAAGGTGTCCTAATGAATTCAAATATCTGCGCTTGGTTTTTTTTAGAATTTTGAGCTTGGTTTGTTCTGTTAATCATCGTTTTTTAAAGCAAAATCCTTTCTTTCTACTTGCTATCTATAATGAAAAAAATCCCTAGAACTGAGAACCCAACTTGTTTCTATAGAACAGACATGTCAAACTCGCGACGTCATGTGACGTCGCGCAACATATTGGAGTTTTTTCGCCATTGCCGGCAGTGGGGTGGGCGTGGCTCCGGTATGATGAAACTGGCCCGCGGGCCGGCAGTTTGACACCCCTGCTATAGAAGAAGATGCACAGAAATAAGCTTTCTTTAGTGCAAAGCTACAACTGGAAGCTTTATCAGTATATTCCATCCAAATGGCTTTTCCATTTCTGCTATTTTTTCTTCTTTTCTAAAATGGGCAATAACAGCTAGAAGCTCTCTTTTTGACCTGTGAGAATTGAACTGCTGGCAGTCAGCAAAATTAGCCTGCAATATTGCATTCTAACCACTGCGCCACCAGTGCCTGACCTATTCTCGATTTTCTCACAGGACCCCATTGATGTTGGCAATCATGAATGGCCACGTAGATTGTGTCCATCTCTTACTAGAGAAGGGATCCACAGTGGATGCAGCAGACAGAAGAGGCAGGACTGCACTGCACCGGGGGGTAAGTGGAGGAATTGTTTCTAGAGTCTTAGGTTATTAAATTAGCTCTATACTGAATTGATCGAACAAGATCCTGAAATAGCCTTATAGTCGTGGATGTGAAAAATTAGATATTTAAGTGTTCCATTGGAGCATACAAATCATTGTCTGTTCCTCATCTTTGAATTGTCACACTTGCCACTGATTCCAGAGAGTGTGCTTGGGATTTGGTATACTGTACAGCAGTGGTTCTCAACCTGTGGGTCGGGAACCCCATTTGGGGTTGATCGACCATTTCATGGGGGTCGCCAAGCAAGGCTGTCCGCCATTTTTTTTGTCCGCCATTTTTTCCCCCTTTTCCGGTGGGTGCCTTACCTCCCTTGGGCTGGGCCAGCTGATGGTTGGCCTGCTCCGTCTCTGCCGCTTGCCAGCTACGCCTCGGCCGGCGCAGGGGGCGGAACCACGCATGCGCGGCGCTCCCGGGCAGGGAAAGTCCTCGACTTACGACCGATTGGGTAGTCCTCGACTTACGACCGGTTTAGTCCTCGACTTACGACCGGTTGGGGTCGCGGCATTAAAAAGGTTGAGAACCACTGCTGTACAGGTATTCCTCACTTCCCAACCATTTGTTCTGTGATTGAAGTTACAACATTGCTGAAAAAAACAATTTCATTTGTAACCGTTGCAGCATCCTTCAGTCATGCAATTGCCTATAGTCAGTACAGGCTGTCCTGTGTCTGACCTGTGTTTCCCCCCCCCCCTTTATTCCATTTTTGCAGAGCAGAGAGATTGAAGATAAATCTCTTCTTGAAACAGATTTCAAGATAGTAAACTGTTTGCTCTTCTACCCATCAAAAGCAGTGCAATCACTGGCAGCAAAAGAAGCGTCAGGCAAGGGAGAGATTGTCTACCAAAATTGCTTGCTTTTCCCCCCCTCCCCTTTCTCTTGCCACAAAATGAAGAGAATGGAGAAAAGGGGATTTCAAGAGCATGAGTGGGTTGTATACTGCATCCATGGCTCCCTGCCTCAGCTGTGGCACAATCGCATTGCTTTTGATGTGTGCAAGACTGTAAGCAGACATTCCAAAGGAGGGGGACAAGAATCAAATGTGTGAAACAACAAGAGTAGTCTTGTCTCCTTCCTGCCAAAAAGCACAGTTGCGGTCATGTGATTTCCTATTAGCTATTGCTTTACTTAGTGGTGGATTTGCCAATCCCAGTTAAGGTCGTTAAGCAAGGACTACCTGTATGAAGATTGTAAACATGCTTGTGCTGGAAAGGAATAGATAGGCAAAAGAAATGCTAGTTGAGCAGCATCAGTTTTCATACGAAAATAAAATAAAAGTTTCTATTGTTTATAGTGCAAGATTTATTGTTATTATTTCATGATACTTGGATTACAAGACTGAAATACTTTGACCATGTCATGTGTGCAAATTCATTGGAGAAGTTAATGATGCTGGGAATGGTTAGTGGAACAAGAAGAAAGAGCAAGCAAAAAGCATGCTGGCTTGATAGCATCAAAACTGATACAAAGATGAATTTCCAACAACTGAAAGGAGCTGTGCTCGACAGAGTAGCATGGAGAGCACTTACCTATAAAGTCACCAAGAGTCGGATAGGACTGAAATATTAAAACAGCAACTTGGAATTATTGAATAAAGAAAATATTTTGAGTGCCTGCTTTGCAAGTCTTATTTCCACTTGTGATAGATAACTTTTTTTCATTGCTTGCTATTCTTTTTTGTAGGCTGTTACTGGCTGTGAAGACTGCCTTGCAGCACTGCTGGACCATGATGCCTTTGTATTGTGTCGGGATTTCAAGGGCCGGACCCCGATCCATTTTGCCTCGGTGTGTGGGCATTCTGAAATCCTGAGGACCTTGCTGCAGGCAGCGCTCTCTACTGACCCTCTGGACTCTGTAGTGGACTATAGTGGCTATTCACCAATGCACTGGGCTTCATACAGTGGTAAGGATGTAGAAATTCATGTATACATTCCTTCGTTATTTTCTTGTGCCAGGGAGAGACTATCATAAGATCTGTCCAGTTAAATCACTGCTACAACACTTCGCAAAGTTAATTGCTATAATAGGACATGATGGTTGCAGCAGAAGACTGGGATGGCTAAAACTATGGATGTTCAACAGTTTTATGCAGCCTATTTACCTGAAAGGTGATTACATCTCCAACAGATTCAGTGGCTCAATAGATTGTAGGATAGATCTTTCCTTCTTGGAGTCATCTGTCAAGATTTTTAGATTACTTGTGGCAAATATCTTATGGCTGGATTCCAGGGGTGCTGTGGGATGTATGGTTATGGGACATTGCCAGTGTGGATGGTGTCTACATTTTCTGCCTATAGGAGGGCAAAATAGAGAGTTCCCAAGCCTTCCAAAAATCCTACTTAAAATTTGCTCTCAGGCCCAAAAGGAATCCTGTGTGGGTCACCTATGGCTGATGGGACAGTTTTCCACTCTTGTTCTAGAACTTGTTCATACTGGCTTTAGTGGATGAAAATTGAAGACCGCTCCTCTTCAGAATACTGATATGTTCAGCTGTTTTATTGCAGGAGAATTCAGTGGTGGTGGGTAAATTGTCTTTCTGGCAAGCATATTTTCTATTGCTGATTTCTCATTCTGGTGATCATCTGATAAACATTTCTGGAAACTCTGTGGGTTCTTTCAAAACATAACTTAAAATTCTTGTGAGGGAATAACAGAAAATTATTTTTTATTATTATTATTATTATTATTATTATTATTATTATTATTATTATTATCATCATCATCATCATCATCATCATCTTTATTTTTTGCATTAAATCACAGGATTCATGTATTGATTTTGATTAATTTGTATTTCCTTACTTCAATTTGGAAATTTTTTCTTGCTCTAGAATATTGTTCTGAAAGGTATTTGACCTTACTGAACTTTTCTTTGTCAGGATTTATATATCATATTAAAGCAAAAATCTTGCCTTAATATAGAAGGTGGAAAAAAAAGACATGCAGCTGACTCCCATTCTACTTTTATGAACAAACCCAACCACACTGATTTCTGCATTTCAGTGTAGCTTAAATAAACCTGCAGGTATCGCCAAATGCTTGCAAACAAGCCAGGACTCACAGATCAACTCTAAACTTCAATTAAAATCTGACTTCTAATCGTACCTGGCCATTTAGAAGCATTTCATTATAACTCTGATTTGAATGGTGTTGAAGTGTCAAATTCCTGATTATTGTAATGCTTAGATGGAAGAAGCAACAGTGCTTCAGAAAAGGGTCTGTGTGTTTGGGTGCATGTCTTGCATTCAAACTTGAATTTATTATGCCAATTTTTTCCTGTTATGATATGTAAACACCGCCTTTGTTAACAGACTGTCTCATTTAATTCAAGATTCAAAAAAGTGTGGCTATAATTTCCAATTTCAGCCTGTGTTAAAGCTGCCTGAATATCTGAAAGATTTTTAAAAAACAGCTCACACATAGAAATCCTAGATTTTGCCGATAAAAATGGGGTTAGAAGGTGATCTAATAAATTCTCTTCTCCCTTTCCAGGGCATGAAGATTGTCTTGAATTGTTACTTGAACACAATCCATTTGCATACCTAGAAGGAAACCCTTTTACTCCATTGCACTGTGCAGTGTAAGTCTTGGTAGATCGTGGAGATTTAAGTGTATGTTTGTGCAAATGCATTAGGATCTGCCATTTTTAGCAAATGAGAGGTGGATTTTGCTTTTCAAGTAGAGTTTGAAACTGTCTCTCAAAATTGCAGTCCTGCTCTGGATAACCCTTACGTCGTGTATGTATAAAACCTCTCTTGGTACCTCACATGACTTTTCAATTTTTAAGATTCTATAAAATTACAGATGACAGAATGAATTCTACAAAGCAAAATGGCAGCTTGGAATATCAGCTCTCTTTCCATGAATATCTCTGGGCCTCAAATGGACTACACAAGTCATAAAATAAAATTAGCTATTACATCCAGCCCAGACCTATCACAAGAAATGCCCTTGCCCAGAAAAGAAGACAAAAGATAAGGGAACAATTTACCACTTTGCTTTCTAGTAATCTTTATTAAGTTAAAAAGAGGCTCTCTTTAGCCACAGCTTATTATTATTTTTTGAAAATCAGAGCCATTTTGGGGCTCTCTTCATTGTTAAACAACAAGGAAGAAGGCTGCTAAGGCAAGCTAAAATAAGGAAGTGTGGACTATTCTTTAAAAAAATTGATGGAGAAATATAAGGGCAGAAAGTTGTGGTTCTAGTTTATTACTTTTTAGTAATTTGTAGCTTGGTCTGCTTTGCTGTGGGTAGCTAAAACTTTCCGATTGTTATGATTCCTGAGAGGCCAGCAATTCTTAAGTGACTTACAAAAAAGCTACTCTTTGACTAAAGAGGGAGTTAAGAAGATGGACGAGCAAATTATTAGAGATGTATTTGAAAAACCTTTAAATAAAATCCATCAGTTCATAGATCAGCTATGCTTCAAGGATGTAAAAAAATTACTCAAACTATTTCAGAGATGCAAATATGTGCAGAAAGTTACCAAATCACCGAGGCAATTTCACAAGTAGCTGACAATGCAGAGGAGTCAATTGTAAATTTAGAATATAAACCTGACACTAATTTTTATTCTGATGGTTTAAATATAAGCCTCCCAACACAATTGAAAGCTCCAAGAAAATATGCAATTTTAAAAGGATAAGTTTGGGACTTTTTCCTCATGGACATTAACAACATTGAGAAATCCTTGAGAAAAAAAGACACTTATAGCTACTTGACAAACATTCCAGAGAAGAAAGGGATTTTATTCCATGAAGACAAGCAGGAAGGAATGACTTAAACTTAATGAGTCAGTTGGAATTAGGATGGATTTTTATCAGTCTGATACTTGTAATTGAAAGAAAGTCGTAATCAAAAGTTTGAGAATGTATTTTTCCTTTATATAAAATGCTTAAGTAATTCCTAAAGTTTGTAAAATATTATTGAAAGTGTATTTGAAAATATCTATGTTAAGGGAAAGTTAAAGAAAAAAAACATGTATTAGCTTAAAAAAAATAATTTTAAAAAGGATGTATACAAGAAGGAAAAAACTGTGTAATTTGGAGAGAGTGATCTAAATTTAATGAGTTATTTGGAGTTAGTTGGAATTTTATTGATCTGAAAATGAACTTTATATATGTTAAGAGAAGTTAAAAAAAAGATGTATTAGAACATTTTGATTTTAGAAACATTTTAAAAGAAAAGCTTAGGGTTTTAAATTGGATGCAAAAAAGTATTTTTCCCTTTAAGGTTAAAAAATTCGAAAGAATGCAGTGAATTTTAATATAGTGATAATATAAAGATTATGAAATGCGAATAGAAATAGATATTATTTCAACAGCAAGGAAGATAAAGCAGAAATGGTTAGATTGATTGTTCTATTCAAACAGGAGAATATATTTATGTTTTTTATTTGGATATCACTTCTGGATTTTGTGCTTGTGATGAAAAAAAAAATGAAACTTTAACTTCAATCGTCACACTTACGACCATTGCAGCATCTCCACAGTCACATGATCAAAATTTGGGCACTTGATAGCTAGCATATATTTACAATGGTTGCCGTATCCCAGGATCCTGTAATTGCCATTTGCAATCTTCCCAGCAAAATGAATGGGGGAATCCAAATTTGCTTAATGACTGCCTGATTCACTTTAACAATTGCAGTGATAACAATTGTGGCAAAACAACAACAACAACAAAAGATTGTAAAATTGAGTGCGACTCACTTAACAGCTATCTTGCTTAGCAATGGAAATTCTGGTCCTAATTGTCATAAGTCGAGGACTACCTGTATTTTGGAACATACAACTGAGTTATGGAATGCTTGTTTCACATTGCTAGCAAAACAGTAACATTTTTTTTTCTTCCCAAGACCTACAAATTCAACAAGGAGTTGATGGGCAAGACTGAATAGCAGATCCCTCTGAAAAACTCCTTAGTTTTTCCTTATTTTTTACACCCAAAAAGAAAGTAGATAACAGATATTAAACTTGGTAGAGAGTTTTCTTGAAGGAATTGTCCAAAATTTGGAGTATTTTGACTAGTGGAAATTTTTCCCGTCTGTTTTGGACCTCTAAAACCCAGATGCAGTAGAGAGGTCTTGAAATGCTTTTGTACTTGTTTGTCTCCCTGAAATAAATAAAACCAACCCATGCTTGCTTACTTTCTTCTCACACTTTTCTTTCTTCTCCAGAATTAACAACCAGGATGGCACTGCTGAGATGCTTGTTGAAGCATTGGGTGCCAAGATTGTTAATAGCAGAGATGCCAAAGGAAGGTGAGTGATTGTGTCTTCCTGTTCTTCTTGGACATACTAGTTATATTACTCGGTATCATTGATCAGACCATAATCTGAATGGGAGATATATCCCTTCAAGATATACTATAGAGGCTAAAAAAAATTAGCAGCATGGATTTTGGTGTCTTACTCCTATGGTTCCTGTCTTACGTAGTGCAAAACCCAGGCTTCATTCCATGAGTTGTATGCCATGAGATTCAAGACAGCTTAAATTTGAATCACCACAGTGTGCATCAAATGCTGGACAAATGGGATTTTAATCTGATACGCTCTAGAGATTCTTATATGTGAGTGGCAAGGATCCCTAACTTTTTTCAGACTTGGACCTGCACCCCAAATCCTGTGTGATTGCCTTTACACTCCCCTAACTTACTGAAATCTCAGAAGTTGGAGTCAAGCAATTATTGGGAATCCAGCAGGCACTTCATTTGCCAACCCTGGCTTTGCATTGTCTAAATAGTTCTAAAAAAACTGCTACTAATATGTTATACAAGGATCTACATTCACGTTTACCATCAGTTTCTTAAGATGTGTGTGTCTCTGAATATTTATTATAGGAAATATGTGCTGTCAATAACAGTGTGGTCTATTGTAAGCAAATTATGTCATGCCTTTTATTATTATTTTTTCCTACCTCTTTAATTAATATTTATTTAAGTTTCACTAAAGTGTGGCAATTGAGAGTGAGTTTTAATAAGGGTTTTGCTGTGCACTACAGAATGTTTGCTTTCAGTGGATACTACGCATCTTCTAAAAATAGAATTAAGAGATCATCCAGTGAGAAACTACTGAGCTTCTAAAGAAATGGAATGATATCAAAATACATTGTAGGAAGCTTTATGTGGCTTCAAAATACCAAAATAAATAAATCAAGTATGTAGAAAAAAAAATTAAAAATTGAAAACAGTCCTGTATAATTTACAATTATGCATCCAAAAATAGAGTTCTTTTTGAAAGCGTGACAATTCCATCTTTCCTCTTCTTCCAGGACCCCCCTTCACGCTGCTGCCTTTGCAGACAACATCCATGGTTTACAATTGCTTTTGCAACACCAGGCTGAGGTAGATGGAACTGACCAACTGGGGAGGACCCCTCTTATGATGGCTGCTGAAAATGGCCAGACAGCAGCAGTTGGTAAGTGGTGCATCTTCTGTATTTATGCTTTTCTCTCTTTTTAATCACTTTTTTCTTCTTAGGGTAATCATCCTTCTGTCTATCATCATCCTAGGGAGGAATTAGGAACAATATTTGAGCTCATGTGAGCACTTCCATGTGATATTTTTGTGCCTGAGATCATTTTTTTTCTCCCATCATCCCCCATCATCCAAAAATAGCAACAACATGCTACTGTGACATAATACACTTTGCCTCACTCTAGACCAGGGGTCCCCAACTCCCAGGCCATGGTCTGTTCAAAACTGGGACATACAAGCAGCAGTTGAATGCATAAGCACACGCAGCTCCACTTGCATGCCCTTCACTTGTGTAAATGGAGCTGCATGCGCAAACACACTCACCCACTACTTGTGCAGAATCATTCCCTTTCCCCTTCCCGCCACTATCCCTTTGCAATTTTGGAGTGGCCTAATTATGCAAATCATTTGCAGACATATTTCAAGCATACAACTATTATAAAGGTCTATGGGGAGTCATCCAGGTCATGGTTGTTCAAAAGTACTATTTTCAAAAGGCAGTTGGACTATGTCTTCATCCAGAACTGATGAAGCTTCTTGGATGAGCAGCAAAATTTCTTCTTCTTCTTCTTCAAGGCAAAAACCATAGTCCAGTTGCCTTTTGAAAAAGCACTTTTGAGACAACCATTATGATGTCTTCCTCTATCACATTTTGTAACCTATAAAGGTTATAACTATGGAAGTGGAATGGTTTAATGTTATTTGAAGGTGAAGTGTGTTGTCCCATAAAAATATAAGAGGAAAAGGAAATGTCACAAGCTCATGCAGTGGCTCTCTATATCTTGAGAAGAAAGACATTTTGTGACAACATAAGAAAAAGGCCTATAGCACTAGATGGGTTTAATTTCCCTTGCTTTCTGGTTGACCCTTCTCCCTTGATGCTGGAATTTTGAAATGTCTTCTGCTGGAATTTTGAAATGTCTTCTCCAATATGATTCTGCTTCTGGCAAAAGCCAAATTATTTCAGAAGAGGACAGCGACATCAACCTAGTGGTATAAAAGCTTTCTGTCTTGATTTTTGGATAAAGGTGCCCTGCTTTTATTTCATTTTTCTCATTTGCCATTTTAATGTTGGAAGTTGGCTTCTATGACTTTGGGGTTGATGGTTATATAAGAATCCTTTAAATAAATACACAATCTTTCATGTTGTATTTCCACACATTTTCAGAGTTCCTGCTGTACAGAGCAAAAGCAGATCTAACTGTGCTGGATGTCAACAAGAACACAGCTCTTCACCTGGCCTGCAGTAAGGTACAATGTCCAAACGTGGGATCTATAAAATTAATTTTTGGGACTATCTTCTGTATTAGAAGATTATGATGAAAGTTATGCCAGATGTGATTAAATGACTTTACTTCCAAATGATGAGTTTATGTAATTTATTTTTTATTGGGAAGTTGAAAAGTGGCCCACTAGATGTATATGGGGATTATTATTATTATTTTAAAAAAAAGGTTTATTAAGAATTTACATAGAGATAAAGACAAGGGAAGAAGGAAGGAAGGTTATGAAATATAATGACTTCTTTTTTTCAAGTAATTGTATTAAAGATTATAATTGCAATAATAAAAACTAAAAGCTAAAAGAAAGGTATAAGCAAAGAAAAAATAAAACATGCAAAGGGAAAAAAGAAAAGATGTAAAGAAAAGGAAAGAAAGATAGTAAAGAAATAGAAAAGTTATTACCAACCTTCATCACAAATTCAAACAATTTTAGTAACTTTTCGCCTTCTTTTAAATCACAACAAATGATCTCTTTTTTGCCATATCCCATTTCTTTATAAACAGATCCATAAAGTATTGTAATTTTAGTCCTGATGTCAGAAAAAGTCTATTAAGGGTTACCAAAAAATAACAACATTTCTTTTAACTTTGATCAGATAAATCAAGTTTATATTCATTTCTTTTACTTCTAACAATCTTAATCTTTAATCTATTCAAATAATGCCATGGAACTTGATTTTATTTCTTTTTTGTCTTTTCTCATGAGTTTCTTCAAAGCTTTGACAAGATTCTTTTGTTAGTCCAATGTAGAAGAATTATTCAAGTTATTCTCTTGGTTTATTGTTTGTATGTCCCTTTTAACTACTAAAACAGCCCATTTCTTCTGTATGTCCAGTGTAACATCTTGTAACCTGTCATTTGTAAATCCACATTCAGCTCATTCTATTTTGTCAAGTAAAACCTGTTCCTCTTCCATAACATATTTTAGACACAGTCTATCTGTAGAGGCAGATATTGCTGTTGACATTGTTAATATTAACATCTGACTCCACTTTTTAAAAATACCCTTCACTATTTCAATGTTAGAATATTTTACACCATTCCGTAATTGTTAGTCAAGTTGATGTGTTCTTCTCTTTTAATTGAAATATTTAGTGTCCAGTTTTTAAAAGCTTACCTTAATCCATTTTTAAAACAATTCAACTTTCCTATGGAAATAATTCTTCATAAGTAATTCCAAAAACTTATTTCAAATTTATCTGGAACTATTTATAACTTTTCTAAAATCAGTCTTAATTAACCTTTTGCTCTTCATTTTTTAAAAGTTGTTCATTTGTATTTTTTTTTAATTAAGGATTGAAGGCAGACTTATCCAGTATTTTCAGACTTGTCTCTCCAAAGTTTTCTAATAGCTGAAAGGTAGTTAATAAGCAATTTCTGAATGTGATTAGAAAAGAAACTTACTGTCCTTTTAAAGGTACCACCCAAGGTTTTAGCAAGATCACTGTTCCCTTGTTTCCCAGTGTTAAAACCCACTGGAGACTGTAGTCTCCTTGCAAGGAGCAACTGTCTGAAGTACTTTTGGGTGATCTCTTATCTTCTTCATGCAGAGAAGTTCGAAGAACTGATCTGCTCACTGGATCTTCATTCTTTGCTATGGCTATCAGCTCTTGTTTTTGCAAAGCCGTCTGTAGTCTTACCATTTCTCCAGAATGAATGAATATATGAATAACTATATAAATGAATGGAATGACTATATGAACGTATGAATGAAAAGGAAAAAAATAAAACTACCCAAATTTATGACTTCTGACCTTTTCAGTATATAATTACAATCTTATAATGCTCCTCCCTCTTAGAGCTTATACACGTCTCATCACCCCCTCATTTAATTCATATTTTTTTTAAATCTCCAAATCCATAAATCATTCTATCATTTTTTTTCTTCTTTCAGCAAAAAATTCATATAAGGTTTCTAGTCTTTCAGAAAAGTTAAACACGGGAATGATTTTGATGATTGTAATAGAATGATAACTGAAGGCCAAGAAATCTGCCCAATGAATTCTAAATCCTTGAGAAGACCCTTTTGGTGATACAGGGGCGGTATTGTTGATAATGCCTTTAATCGCCCCTGTCTTTTTTCCTGTTTTACTGGTGAACTCACACTTATAAGAGAGCAAATGTAATCTTCATTTTCTCCCACAAGGAGACAGTGCAGCATAATTTCAGATAGAAACATCCCATCAGCATACAATATTTTCCAGTTCCTTTGTCACACTTTAACCCCCTCTCCCTGAACCATTGCTTAAAGTTTAGAATTTTCCTGCTGGGGCTTACGGATTCCTGCTTCTGTTCCATTTAATTCTGTCCTTTATACCCAGGCTTACTTTATTGAAGCCCGTTGTGTCAAAGCACATACACTTGCATGAAAAGGGCATGATAAGAAACCCATGCCATATTTCTTTTCAGAATTAAACTACAGAGCCGAGTGCAATTTAGGACTTCTTTTATCTTTTCTTTCCAGGGTCATGAAAAGTGTGCCTTGTTGATTCTGGGGGAAACCCAAGACCTTGGCCTTATCAATGCAACAAACAGTGCTCTACAGATGTGAGTACTCACACACAGCCTGTGGAAACTAACAAATTTCTTTCTTACACTTTGTTTCTTATCAAATATTACTAAAAATAAATCAGCCGAAAAGGCTTCAGCAAGCTGTTAGCTGATTCTAATGTGGGAAGCAAATCTCTCTTGCATTTGGGAAGGCATTTTGACTATGTGTAGCTTAAAGATCTTAACTTAATTAGAAGTTGATTTCACAGGTCAAAGTCCAAAACAACAACAACAGATGTACATTTAGAAACCCCCTATGTCCTATGAGATACCATTGAATTCTACTGAAAATGAAGCAAAAAAAGGAGAATACTTCTATTTAATTATGGGAAGATTAAATGTGTTTTCAGTATTTCCTAACAAAACTTGGCTTTGTATAAGAAGTTGCCTCAGTTTAAGTTTGAATGAATAACCGACTATTATTTACTCTGATAGGCAGTAGTTTTTTTTTCGTTTTTTTTCAGTTGATAGCCAAGATTATATTTTGGGGGCACTTTTTAGGATTATTACCACATATTATAATTGTCCTAGTTCCTCAGCCTATCGCAAATCTCTTTCTCTTAAGTGTTTAAATTTAAGCTTCCAAAAACTAATCATATGAATAAGCAGGAATCTAAATAATCTTTCAAAGCTTTACATGTCTTGGCAGAGACATTCATTCCAATATTTTGGAAAAGTTTCTTTCATTTTTGAGGTAATCAGTCATACTGAAAATTGTGTTTAATAGACTTAATCAGTGCAGAGTCTTGGATGCTTAATGCAGGATGGTGAAGGGAAATACTTCTAGATGAGATTGTAGAGTTGGATTAGGCCACAGAGGCCTACTTAAATGAGAATGGAGGCACGGGGTAAATTATTTCCACTTTTGTCAACTTCGTATGTCTGCATTAACAGAGAAGATCTGGAGAAAGGGCAAAAGGTTGCTACTCTTGCGATTAAATGCTAATTGTATTATCTATAGTAGGAATGTTGGACCCACAACTGCAGAATGCATGTGGTCCTCCAGCATATAGGTAATCCTTGACTTGCAACCTTCATTCAGAAAGTATTTGAAATTACCCTGGTGCTGAAAAAGTGAACTTATGACCTGTGTCCAAAGTCAGCCGTTGCAGCATGCGCCCGCGCATGTGCGTGCCACACACACACACACACACACACAATCAAAATGTAGATATTTGGCAGCCGCAGGGCATTTTTATCTCCCCTCCCCAAGATATTTTATTTATTCATCAAATTTAGTCACTGCCCATCTCACTCTCCAAATGAGTCTGGGCAGTTTACACATACAAGTCATAAACTATAAAAGAGATATTGTTTAAAGGAAATAACAGAGTGAAGAACAAAAGAAGAACAAAGTTAAAAAAAAAAGGTAAAAGATGGAGGGAGCATCCACAAACCACCAAAAGAGCATTGTGTGTCCCTATGCTCTTTTGGTCGCCACGCACAGTGGCATTCAGCAGCAGCACGGCTGGGAGTGAAGTAGAGGCCTGGGGCTTTCAGCAGTCTCAGCCAGTTGCTACTGTCCCCAGCCCTGCCACTGCCACTGAGAAATGCCAGCTCAAGCCCCACCCCGCTGGCCTTCGCTGGCTCACGCCATTCTCCAAGCTGTGCTTCCCAATCTTGCAATCCTTCAGAACCTCGTCTTCCCCATGTTTTCCAAGAACAGGAAGTCGTCCCCAAGCCATGCCCCCCATTCATTCACATTCTCACACCACCCTCACAAACAGCAGGGTGGGAGTAAGTTAGAAACTTATTTATTTGTTTCTATGTTTAGTTACTTAAAAAGGATTGTAGGGCCACCCATCTTAACCAACTCTGGGTGGCTCACACCTCAATCCTTAGGCTGACAAGAGTTGCAGTGAGGCTCCATACCTGTAGAGCAGGCTGAGGACAGCTACACATTGAGCCCCCAAATACACTTTGTTTTTCTGAGCCATTTTTTTCCCTTCACAAATCCTTCCAGTGCCAAATTTTCTGGTTGCTACATGGTATATATATATATTTTTTTGAGGGTACGTGAAAGTGAGCTGTGGAGAAGGTCCTGTTAGTACAATGGCAGTAGAATTTACGAATCCGAGTAAATATTAAATGTTCCTCGTTGCAAAGAGGAGAGTAGTGAGGTGAGCGTGGGGTTCAAGAGTCCTCCTCTTGAATTTGGCCAATAGCATAACCATCCTTTCTCTTCCCACTGCAACAGGCCACTCCATATTGCAGCTCGAAACGGATTGGCCTCTGTTGTCCAGGCTCTGCTGAGCAGAGGTGCCACTGTGCTTGCTGTGGATGAAGAAGGTATGCATCATTCACATCTGGAAGCTCAAGGCAAGAGTTCATTTAGTATGGGGGGGAGGGGAAACAACAAAGTTTGATGCAGTAAAGATACTTGTCAAAGCAGGAAATCAGGAGTGCAGGCAGTTCAAATGAATGCATAGGTTTATTGTACATTAAAGCTCTCTACAAGAATATGAACTACTAACAATCAAAGCAAATTGGCGATAGATAAGAGTCAATTCAAGGTGGGCTGGACTTAGATCTCTTGTGGGCATGAAGGGACTCGAGAGTGATGACGCATTTGACCCCCCCCCCCTCAGACTCAGTCTGGTCAACTCCTGCAATACCTATCTTAGTTTGTCTGAAGCAATTTTCCAATCTGGCACTCTCCCGATGTGTTGTAACTATCCCAGAAATTCCAGCCTGCACAGCCAGAGGAATTATGGGAGTTCCAATTGTAAAGGTGGAAGTTTGGTGTAAAGTGATTCTTGGTCTCTCAAGACAGAATACAACATCGTGAACTGTTTACAGGGATTCACATACCTCAGAAATAATATTATAGAGTTAGAAAACCTGGTTTGTGCGTCAGTCCTTTGATTAAAGTGCATGGTGGGCCACACAGTGGAATGTTTGTATAACAGAGTATTATTCTGCTCATGCTACCATATTTTCCCAAAAATAAGACCTGGTCTTATTTTTTTTTTTGCCTCCAAAAGAGGCACTAGGTCTTATTTTCGGGGGATGTCTTACACACTTACCTCAAGACCACCGCAGTCAGGCCTCCCACGCCATGCTATTTGTTGTGCTGCTGCCCAACTTCTGTGGTCGTTCATGGCAGGAGGCCACATGGCACGTCACGCTGGTGCCACCGCTCACGGCAGGAGGCCATGTGTGTTGTGCCATGGTGTGTGCCAGTGGCAGCAATGGCACAAAGCCCCATGCAGTATCCTGCCACGAATGGCCGCAAGCAGCCATAGAAGTCAGGCGATGGTGCAACAGGTGTAGTGGCGTGGGAGGCCTGGTTGTGACAGTCCTAAGGTAAGAGTGTGTGGAGTGCGTGGGGCAGCTCCACACACCCCGCCCTAGCTTGATTTTTACGTGTGCGCCATATGGTGGGATGGAGTGGGCGAGGTCTTAACTAGGGCTTATTTTGGGGGTAGGGCTTATATTAGGTGGACACATTAAAAATCAAGCTAGGGCTTATTTTCAGGGAAATACGGTTGTACACTTGTTATTTTTTCAGCGGTTGTTGTCCTTATCTAATTTTAGTATTGTATGCCTCCCAGAGTCAATATGAAGCCAGGTGGCTTTATAGAGGACCTGCATTTTATAAAAATGTGGAAATAGAGAGGGTTTTCTTACATACCCTACAATATTGAAACTCAGAGACTGGTGTTAAGGACAAGAAGATTTCTGAGAAGTTAAAAATGATATACCCAGCACTTGCTTAAACTGTGGTATTTGTTGCCATGGATTAGTGTTGTGGAGGCTCCACTTAGATTGTTTGAAAAGGGGATGAAGCAAATTTATGGTGGTTCTGGCTCTCAGAGCAGGTAGTCCTCAACTTATGACCACAATTGGGACCAGAATTTTGGTTATTGAGCGAAGTGGTCATTAAGTGAGATGTCACATGACTGCTTTGCTCAGCGACTGCAATTTGGTAGTCCAGTTGAGGTTGTTGAGCAGTCTCATTCATTAAGAGGATGGAGTCCCAGTTGGGGACTATGAAGTGCCTCAGGGGGTGGGCGGGAGACACTGGGAGGCCTGGCATAAGCTGTGCAGGAGGGTCTGTCCTCTTAGGAGATGAAAATCCTACCTGCCAAAACCCAAGCAGGATTTTCAGCCCATAAGTGAAGAGACACTTGGGTGTGGGATCTGTGCTGGGTCTTCCACATCCCCCTTGAAGCACCCCACATTCCTTATATTACCAGGCTGCCTTTCCACTAAGGAGCTGAAAGTCCTGCTTGGATTTTAGTTCCCTCTCATCCTTGGGGACAGGCTGAAAGAGTTCCCTCTCGAAGAGTTTCAGCTCTGTGTCTGGTTGGATTTCAGTAGGGAGCTCTTTCAGACAATCCCCAGAGACAAGAGGGAGTCTTGTCAGCAAGTGGCAGCAGCTTGCAGCCTTCCCTGCTGACTTCCCCATTGACTTTCTGGGGAAGCCAGCAGAAAAGATTGCAAATTGTGATCACATGATTGCAGGGTGTTTGGCAACCCATCATAGATTGCATCCAGATTGCAATCACATGACCAGTGCGTGTGTGTGTGTGTGTGTGTGTGTGTGAGAGAGAGAGAGAGAGAGAGAGAGATATTTAGCAACGGTCTGATGTGCTTTACAAGGTGTAGTGTACCTTTTCTGACGCCATCATTAATTCAAACCATCAATAAGTGAATGGTCATAAGTTGAGGATCACCTGTGCCTCTTGGCTGTCTTCTGTTTCCTGAATTTTAAGCAGGATGCTTTTTAAAAAAAAAAATGAAATAGAAAAAGTGTCACCTTAAAACATTTCCTTCTGTTGAAAATATAAATCTGATATTTAATGCAAGGAATTCTGAACAACTAGTGCCAGGGGTAGGCAACCTCGGCTCTTTTATGACTCATGGACTTCAACTCCCAGAATTCCTGAGTCAGCTGTGCTGACTCAGGAATTCTGGGAGTTGAAGTCCATGATGTCATGTGTCTGATTAACGAAACACTTAAAAGGACTTTCAGGCACATTTTTTTCCTAAAAGCATTTATTAAGGTTACAGAGATGTCAGTACGGCATGGTGGAAATGCTTAGATCTGAGATTCTTTTCCGTTGCACATACATTCCAGGCATTTTTCCCTCCCCTATTTTGGGGTCATGGTTCACATCTTCCAATTAACTCGGAAGATGTGATTTACTTCCGGTTTCTTCCCCCCCCCCCCCCCCGGCTTTCCTTATTCTCCTCCCCTTTCACTGTTGCCTGATTTAACTATAAAAATACCAGACAGTTCTGCATATTGTCAAAGCAAGAACATACAGTATTTGCAGCGTTGACACATGAGTCATAAAAGAGCCGAGGTTGCCTACCCTGAACTAGTCCAATCTGGTCCTTTAATTTATACTCTGGTGGCCCCCTTTCCCAAGGAAAAGCTTTGCTTTTGTTGTTGCTGCTCTTCTGTTCTGTGGAACTGAATTTGTTTTGTCTTTTCCAGGCCATACCCCAGCCTTGGCTTGTGCCCCCAACAAAGACGTTGCTGATTGCCTGGCACTTATCCTTTCCACCATGAAGCCTTTTCCACCTAAAGACGCCATCAGCCCTTTCAGCTTCAACCTCCTCAAGAACTGCGGGATTGCTGCCAAGACAGCCGCCTGCAGCGCCCTGCCCAACGGGAACAGCTGCCCCTACACCAAGGATAGGCACAATGCCATCGGCTTAGATGGCTGTTATTCGGAATAGCTTAAAAACGATGATGGGTGATCTAGTATCTCTTCTATTTATTTAGGAATTCTATCAATATAGGACACTTTAAAGGAGAACAAGACTGGGAATGGGCCTTCCAAAAGGTCCTAGGAACCAAAAAGAAAAAAAAAAGGAAAGGAAAGGAAAGGAAAAAACCTAGAGAAAGTGATCTCGGTTTCTGCATCCTACCTAGATACTTGCTTTGACCACTAGCATTTCTTTTGCTATCAAAATTAACAAAAAAAAAAAAAAGAAGTGTGGGTTTCCAAACAGATCCATCCTTTTAAAATGTTTCGTTTAAATTTACTCTTAAGAAGCTTTAAAAATCTGCTCGTATTCTTCTTTTCCCCTGCTGTTTGCCAAAGGGTATAGGCCGGTTCTTCCGAGTTCAATGTTTCTAAGCAACCCACCTTTTCCAGTCCCAATTTCTCAAGGCTTTGATGCTTTTGAGTGAAGAGCCAATTCAATTTATTTCATGCAGGAGGTTGTGGCAGCAGCCGAAGGACTGAATTTGATCATCTGGATCATCTTATTAACGGTCTCCCACACTTCCCCTCTATCAGGCCGCCTTATCATTTGGGATCATTTTCTCTGTGTCCTCAGGAAAAAAAAAATCTTTCCGAGGGACCCAGCAGGCTAGGCAGGGAGCAGAAGCCTGAATTGCTGCTGCTTTTTGTTTTGCATTGAAATGAGGAGAGGGAGGTTGATCAGTGAGGGTCCGCCAAGAAGGGCAGCAGCTGCTGGCAAAGTGCCACTATCATTGCTTCTTCCTGTATGGTAGCTTTTGTTTGTTTGTTTGTTGTGCTCGCCCTTTTTGATTCCAGTCAGAAAAACACTTGAACTGAGAACTACTGTACCCGGATATTCTGATACTTTAGGCAGCTCATAGTCCCTTGCGTGCGCCATAGATGCTGTTGCCCAACCAACGCGGTCCTCTTTAAAAAACCTGTGTATGCGCTGCCAGAATTATCCCAACCATATCAGGCACTTTAGGAGGCTGATTTTTTTTGGGGGGGGGGTGGAGAGGGAAGGTTATCCGGTTTGCAAAATATTGGATCCCCAAAGAGAGTTTCTTTTGTGGTTCCCCACCCCACCCTCTCCCACCTCTGTTTTTGTGCAGTGTTTCCCATTAGACAAGTCAGTGTTGCCTAAAAAGTTATTTATAAAGAAGCAAGCATTTATCTTTTGAAAAATAGCCAAAAGGAAAAAAAAAAAGAAAAAGAAAAAAGCTTTCTGCAAGGAGAACAATGCACTTCAGAATCTTACAATCCCACATTTGTATTTATAATTTTTCCAACTAGAATAACATCCAGCAGATTTCATTAGGGGGTGGTGTGTGTGTATCTGTCCGTCCGTCCATCCATGGGTGGGGCTAAGTATGAGTTCGTATTTTTTATTTTAAAATTCCTATTTATTACACATTTGAGTGTGCGCACTGTTTTCTTTTTGTACTGTAAACCGTATCATGTGTAGAAACTAACAAAAAAAAAAGATTACCATATCACAAAGTATGTTCAAAGCCAAAGATTGGGATGTAGCAATCAGATGAAAGCTGCTGGGGCAAGCAAAACTTTAGGACCTAATAATCTTTTCCATCAGTTTCCCAGTCCTGCAGTGCTGTGGTAGGCTTGGGACTGTGTTTAGCAGAACATGTGAATTTTAAGAATGAATTATTCCAAGGCATGGTATGTTTGGACCAGCAAGCTTTAAGGCTAGTAACCCTGGGAAGCAACTGGTTTTTATTTTCTCCCAGGGTGTCTTCTTACACACTCTCTTTGATTGTTAAAGGAGAATATATGAGCCAGCTGTAGACCTGAATCCTTCTGCGTCATGGTGCATTTTACACTTTGACGATGTATAAGAATTTAAAACCCAGAATTTAAATGGACAGACAAACTTTATATCTCCTCTGCCCTGCCCTGTTCATACCAGATTTACGATGCAGAGTGGGCACCAATGCAATTGAGCCTTATTTATTTGCATCGACTGATTTTCCAAAATAAAAAAATAGAAAGAATCAGAAACAGCCAATTCAGAGGGTGTGGCTCATGGCTAGATCTTTCAAAGAGGAGAGTTGAATCCAGAAGTTAGAAAAGATGATGATGATGAAATAATAGTAGTGTAGACAAGACACAAATCCCTTCCTTTTGGCACTGTTTACCAAAGCCAAATTCCTACAGCCAAATGACACAGCCACTATCTTGCCCTTTGCCAAACAGTGCATTTTTTAAAAGGATATGATCACTTCGTTTTTATTTTTTTTATGGAGCCTTCCTCTGCTCCCCTTCCCCTCACCTCCCTCTCCCTTTCCCGGCCTCCCTACAGGCTTTGTCTTTCTCAAAGATTTATTACACTGTCATTTGGGATCAGTTCTTCTAAGTGTTTGCTGAATTATTTTAGTTTCCTGCATATGGATAGGTTGCAAAAAAAAAATGGGGGCCTTAAAGGTAGTGAATTCTAGTCTTCAAACAAACCTAACAATGTCCTTTGACTAAGCCTTCTGCAGAGACTAGGGTGCTACTAGCTTAGCTGCTTCTTCTTTCTTTGATGCCCAAGGAATCTTAAGAAATCTCTTCATTTTGCAGCTGCCAGCTAAAGAGCGTATTAAAAGTTTCAATGCACTTGCCAAAAAAAGCACAGCGGACAGCCTGTTGCAGATTGGCCGTTAATGTTTTCACTGCACTATGGATGGGTTACTTTTCTCTGCCCTCAGTTACTCCACATTCTCTACCTTGAAAGAAAGTGTTAACCTTTCTACACCAAATACCTCATTGTTGGAATAGAAATGAACAAAACTTGAATTAAAGATTCCTCTTCTCCCCTGTCCCCCGCTTTTTGATGAGAAAGGTCCTTTTCAGCATCCTGTAGAAGAAAAGCTGAAAAAAAAACACCACTTGTTTACATTTTATTAGGTACTAGCAATTTACTTCTTTCAAATTGCCTAATTTTATTTTAGCCTTCTAAGTGCAATCCTTTTCCTCCCCATAGAAGGGCAAAGAGGACATAAGTTGGGAGGCCAAAGTAAATCTGAAGCCACTCTTGGTCGTTGTTTGATTTCTTTTCAAGGGCTAAATGAATCCTCTAAAGGCAGAGACGGGACTGAGACATTTGTAGGAAAATGGGTGGGGGAGATCCAGTGTTCCTTGCAGTGCTGAGAACTAGGAGGCCTTCAGGTATTCTGTCTCTTCCCACAGGTGTGATAGTTTAAACCAGAGATGTCCGATCTTGACAACTTTTAAGACTTGTGGACTTCAACTCCCAGAATTCCTCAGCCAATTCTGGGAATTGAAGTCCACAAGTCTCTATTCACCCCAAGCCATGTCTTTGTGGCCTGGAGGAATGTGGACTCATTAAGAAATCCTAGCACAAATTGTTCTTACAGAAGAGAGAGAAACCCATTTTTTGTCCCCTTTTACTCCTGTGTATTGAATTGTAGTTGGTTCTATAGCAGTTTTTGGGAATGAATATAGCTTGAATGGTTTACGATCTGCAAGAGGTCTTGAACCAGGGAGGTGAAGCTTCCATGGACCACAGTTCTTAGATGGCAGAGATGCTCCCTTTTCAGTTTTTATGGTTTATAATTTTTTTTAAAAAGCAGGAATGAAATTTGAAGGAAGGGGCAGAAACTGAGATGCAATCAGCTTTCTGAGATAAGTTTTTAGAATAAGGTAAATTTCCTAACCCTAGTGCCAGATGAATTGGGCTGGCGTGAATTTAAATTCTTATGTTTCCTCCTTATATTAGAACTGTCATGGGTTTGTGCAGGACTTCTTTTGCTGAACTGATGAAAAATAATCAGGCAGGATCCTCTTTTTAATTGCATTTTTGCAAAAACAAAAAAGGCATTTCCCTTTCTTACATTTCACCCTAAAATTGAAGATATGACAATCAATGTGATCTTTTTAAGGGCTTCAGCGTACTTAACTCTGTAGCATCGCACATTATTATATTTCTAGTGTTCCATTTAACTTTTTCCTTTTCCTTAAAAATGACGATGAAGAAAAAAAAAATGGAGTGGAAACAATTCCAGCAGCGCATATCTAAATTAATATATTTTGTTGCTTTTTTAAAAAATAAAAATAAAAAAAATGGAGGCAGCAGTTGGGTTGGGCGTGAAGAAATGTGGCCAGCTCTGTTTTAGTCGCCAGTCTTGTTCTCCTTTAATGCTGTAACATGTACATTTTGACAGCACAGCTTGACAGTTTTAAGTAATAATTCAAATGTCTGGTGGTAATAACTTGCATCATTGTGCTAAGATGAGAGTTGGTTTTCCCTGGTGCATTGTAAAAGAGGGCTGGAGGCAAACTTCCTTTGTTACTTCCTTTGTTACGTCCTCTCTTTTTTTTCTCACTACCCCTTCCCTCCAGTATTCTGCAAGCACATTTGACTTCCTGGTGTGCAGTATTTTACCCAGGGTTGGGAGAAAGTGGGGAATGGGGGCAGAAGAGGATCTTGCTTACAGCTTCTTCCTATTGCCATCTTCTTTAGGGATGGCATAAAATCTATCTTAACCGTGCATCCTTCTTTGCATCTTAGAAGACCCTGCTCCTAATATCTCTGGGTGGTTTTCTCCTTTTTTTCCTTTCCACTTGTCTCAGAAAGCAATCATGGGGCTTCCCTTCTTAACCTATCCAAATAAGGAAGTTTTTCTCCAACCCCCTTTCTCTAAAGCACTTGCTTTACAAGTTAAAAAAAAAAAAAAAAGCACTTTTGTTTAAAAGCATGAGGGTCTCATTCCCCCTTTTATAATAACCTATAGGAGAAAGGCCAGCAAGGGAATTACGGTATCAGGAAAAGCCTATTTTCCTTTTTGTCCCTCCCCCCCCCCCACATTTTTTTTAATTAATCTATGTTGGGTGGGAGGATGGGTGGAGAATTCTTTTAAGTTACTTCAGAGCTCTAGAGTCGTGGTTCTAGGGTTCAGAGAAATAGAACAAAGGGAAGTTGTGTTCTAAAAAATAAACAGCACAAATACATTTCAGCTTGACAAGTGTATTTGCACTGCCATTGTTAGATAAATGGGCCTTCCGCTGGGAGCCCAGCTGAGCCATATAACTATTGACAAACACTGAATGTAAATGTCCTTGTAGAGGGCAAGTACTGAGAAGCGATAAATTGATCATATATTCCTAAGCGGGCACTTCAGCGAATTTAAAATAACTGATCCTGATAAAATGATGCTGTTCCTTTTTTTCTAAAAAATGACTTTATTTTGTTTACTTTTCCCCAGAGGTTGCTGGAGCTTAAGAAAACCCATTTGTAGCACCGTTCATTACTTTTTACGTTTTCTTTCTCCTCTTTTCCCACCCTGCCCAAGGAGTTCCAAATCACGGGATAGAGACATCCCGTGCTAATATTTCTAAAGAGCTCTAGTGTAAGAAATGAATTATGTACTTAACAGGATTTGAATCTGTGTCCCTGAAAGCGATGTGTATATTATCTAGTCTGGTTTTTTGGTTTGGGACAGTGGATTACCAAAGGGGCCTGTCTCTGGCCAGTTTCTGTACAGACTAAATGTGCAAAATCTCCTTTAGGGCTAATGCTCACTTTGTATTGAGAGAGCCAGCTCCAGACCTTTTGGCTGCCTTCTGATAGGAATGAAATAGTTGATCCAAGGACATGCCAGAATACCTTGCAGGTAGGCAAATTGGGGTGGAAAGATTCCTCTAATGGCAGGATTATGTTTTTTTTAAAACTCCAGCCGGTATAAGGTATTCTGGCATAGCTATGAACTTTAATGTGAGCAATTTTTTTTAAAAAAAAATCAGTTATTAAAACAAATATCCAAGCAAGTAACTTTCTCTCCTTTCCTTGGTGAGTCCTGGAATATATATCCCATATTTAACTCTCCTCCCCTCTATTCATCACCCCACACATTTTTCCTCAGAAACATTTCCCTGTCAAATTGTTGCGTAATTCCGTTCTGATTAGCTATTCGCCCAATAGTGCCAAAGAGATGACAAGATTAGGAAGGTGGTGGAGAGAGAAGTTCGGTGATCTTTCATGGCATACTTTTGCTTTTTTTTTTAAAAAAAAAAAATCATTATTATTTAAGCTGTAAGCTCAGCTCAGCTTGGCTTTGAGCATATATTTTTTACATGCAGGAAAATGGGGAGGAGGAACCACCCTCTGTATTGCAAATGTTTCATTACTTTTTGACCTTCTCTTGGTGGGTTTTTTTTTTTAAAAAATGGGTTCTTCAGTATCAAGCATGTAGTATTTGAGAAAAAAAATGTGACTTCAGCATCACTTAACTCCTACAAAGTCAATGTTAAAAGAAGAGATGGGGATATATAGATTATTATTTTTTCCCCGCTGAAGCAAGGAGAATGTTAATTGCGGTTGGGATTCTGTGAACTTTAAAGCAATGATTTCATTCGAATCATGAATTTGGGGGACAAAGAAAAAGCTGTTAATGTTACAAATAGGTAGAAAATATTTTGGGCTGGGCTGGGAGGGGGGATAGATCTCTTAAGGTCTCCCGTAAGGCATCTGTAGCAAGTTCTTAGTGTCTTTCTTTCAGTGATCTATGTGTAAATGCTGCACCGATGTATATTATGCACATAAAACATTTCTTTGAATAAGATAGGACAGACCTCATCACCAGTCAGGTATAAACTATTCTTCCTCTTTCGTGTGTTAGTTTTCCTCCTGTGTGTATGTGTGTGTGTGTGCGTGCGTGTATGTATACCTGTATGCGATGAGCATCTTTTCAAATTCACTTTTGGTGCAAAAACAAAAGGGATGAAAAAGAAAAGAAAAGAAAAATAGCCTTACTTTTAATTCCAATCCTATCTTAGTTTGTCAACTTGAATATAATAAAGCAGAATTGCATGGAAATCTTTGAAACTAGCTGAGCCCTCGTGTGCACGGTGAGTGGCAGTAAACTGTTTTTCTAAACAAAAAAAAAAATTAGTATGCAATTTCAGCCACGCAGCTTTTAGAAAGAAAAAAAATCCCTGCATTTTGTTTTTGTTTTTAAGAATGGCGCGTAGGGAGGGGGGGAGGGGGTTGATTATACCAGCTTGTGCCTGCTTTGACTTCTCAAAAACTTGGGAATTCGTTCCCATTCGCTTACCCTTCATGCTAACCAGAAGAGAGATTTCATAAAGAAGCTTACATTGGTTTTTTTTTCTTTTTTTAATGAAACCGGTGTTTTCCAGATGATAGTAAGAACCTTTGATAACCTCTTCGGACATCAGGTGTACTGGCAGTGTAGATTAACAGCATGTTTGGTTTTTGGAGATAATATCACAGGGGTTGAGGGAGGAAAATAAAGACAGACACAACAGCAGGTGGTTCAGATTATCTCCTTTCCAAGGTAATGCTCTAGTGTTGCATCCTGTTTGGCCGGCATAAATGATTACTACATTTTAGATACAACTACCTATTGCACTTCTATCAGAAGTAGGGAAAAGGTAAAAAAAAAAAAATGACTGGAAGTGTGGAAATTACTCTAGTTGGTCTTTTGACCTGCACCATGGATATATGGATCTATTGTGTAATTTTTGTACCAGTTATTTGGTTGCAGCACTGTAAATCTGGTATCCCTTCTGTCAACTTAATTATGAAGATAAGGAGAAAGGTTAGTTTCAAGTCCTGCCTCTTTATTGTGATATAATTAGGGTTTGTCGATGTACAGCTGTCCCCTCTAAATTTACTATTCTTAACGTGCAATCCTCTTATGATTTTTCATCTTTAATTTAGGAAATGCAAATATCCTGGATATTTGGGGGAGGGGGAAATAAATGGAATGGCTTCACAGAAACAAATGTTTCACTTGAGAACAAGCCTAGGTTCTTATATTCTGAGAATGTCTTTGATATATGAAATTTGCACTGATCAATTGCAGATCTCTTAGGCAAAATTGGAAATAGAGGCATTAACAAACAAGCACACTTAGGGAGATGAGAAGTGGGAGATAAAAGATCAAAACCAAAGGGAAATTTGATATTGCGGGTTCTTGGAGTTTGACACAGAGAAGACTTCTGTATGGCTTTGGGCATCTTGTAGACAGCGTTGAGTGGTTTGACTCACTTTTTAGAATCCTGCAGCGTACAAAAGTAAATTCTTTTTATACTGACAGAAACAGACAGAGGCCAGTGAAGGAATTAGCTTTTAAAATGAGAGAACTAGAAAAAAAAATCATTGCCGAAGGTAAGATTTGGAAACATGCTTTATGGACTAAAAGTGACTGGGGTATTATTGTACTGTGTTAGTTGCCAGTTCTTAATATTTTGAAAGGCATTTTTTTTGCTGGTCCACTTGAAGATATTTATTGAAATGGCTGCTGATAGTTTTGTATGCATGTCCTTACTTGAATGTTTTGGAAAAATAATAGTGAAAGGAAGTTTCTGGAATGCTATTGCAGCTAACCTAAGTGTTGTGTTAGCATCTCAGGCTTGCTGACATTGGAGTAGGGAATGAGTAAGACTGAGGGAAATGCATTTAAAGGCAGCCTGCCGGCATTTGTCCAATTTCTTTACCTGCTTCTCCTCTATCTTGAGATTCATCTTTTGGCACTATCCAACTGACTTCTGATTCTTTTAGAAAGAGGGTATGTTAATCCAGGCGGTTAGATTTCAAAATAGAAACTGAAGCAGATATTGTATTGAAAGAACACTCTTAAAAATGTTAACCATTCCAGACGCCTTAGCTACCTAACATGAATGTAGCTTGTTTACCTTATGAGAAGAAGCACCTTACAATGCTCTTCTGTGTTCCTCGTAGTGAAAAGGTTAATAATTTAACATCGATAGAATATGTAGGAAGCCCATTTTGGTAGTAAAAAGGGGAGCCCATTTTGGTAGTAAAAAGGGGATGTTAGTTGGGTCAGATCCTTCTCCTCAAGTATGAACTGTAATTGGCTCCCCCTGTCTCATTTATAATTTTGTCTAACTTCACTTACTCTTATCCTTCATCTCATAAATAAAAGCAGGCAGACTATTTAGGATTTCTTTTTATCTCCCCTTCTCTCTGAATTTTCTCTTGTATACCAAGGTGACTGATCTCTTGAGGTTCTTTTTTTTCCTAAAGTGAGCAATGCTTAGTCATAAAGCCTTATGAAGGTTTAGCTTAGTCCGTGTGAAAGTTGGAGGGTATTGGATCTCAGGTGGAATGGGATGATGTAGGACGTTAATCTAACTTCTTCAAACCTAACATTGCCTGCCTTCTGTTACTGCAATCCATACATATTACTCTAGTACCTTAAAAATTAGTTGTGGGTATGGTGACTCCATTCTTTGTATGTTTGGTTTTCAGACTTATAATCCAACTTTTCTAGGGTGAGAACATCAGCTTTGGGAAAGCTGAACTGAAACAAATTGTGTGTTAATTCTTGCTATGGTAGTTTTCTTTCCTCCCTGTAATTTGATGCCATGTTGTATAGATTCAGAGCTTTTAAAAATTGCACTAAATATGTATGTGGCAGTTTTCTGATTTTTCATTTAATTTTTTCCCAAATCAAAAGGTTTCTTCTGTTAGTAGGGAATGGCAAAAGTTATTTGCCATATCTGTTATTTGTTCCTTTTGGCTTTCTAATGGATCTTGCTTCCTTTCCTACTAAAGCAGCACGGTACCAAAGGATATAATGCTGAATTCTTCAGTTTCATTACGTATTTTTTTTTATTCCTTGTGCTTTTTCCCCCTTCAAATTAATCTGTCTCTCTCTCCCCACATTAATACATTTTATCAATTACTGCTGATACCTGTTTTCACTTCTAATACTTGCAAGTGATTTCAAACTATAGGAACAGGGCCCCCGGTGTAAGATTTCAGTCCCAGAGCTTCGGGCCCTCCAGGCTTCTACTAAAACGCAGATGCAGGTATATTTACAAGTTTATCTCCAGCAGATATTGAGAAGTAGACTTTCTCTCCATCACCACCACCACCACCACCCCTTCCCCACCTGCTAGCTTTTCACATGGGAAAAGAAGATACAAGCTGTAGCTGAGATTTCTCCCTCTCCTTTTCTGGCACCAAGCCTAGGCCTTCTGCAAGTCCGGAAAGAAGGTGTGTGTGTTTTTTCAGAAGTAATGGCTAAGTAGGGCCTAGTTTTGTGCTGAAGAATTGTAAAAAAAGTGGGGATTACTGGTCATATACCTCTGGCTAAAGGGCCTGGCCCTTCTCCTCTCAGCACTTGGACCTTTGAAGCTGAACTAATTTGGGGTGAGAATAGGGCCTCACCCTATTTTCTTAAATATCCATGCTCTTGGAATAAAGCACAAACAGGGTTTTCTGTAGTAGATTAATTAGCAAAAGAAACCGGCAATAAAACTAGGCAAGTAACCAAGGGGTTGCTTAATAAAGAAATGAGAATTGTAAGTAGCCATGCAACTTTCTATATCTAGATATAAATCCTGTAAACTACCATCCTCATAGTGGCAGTCTCAAAAGTGATAATAAGAACATCTATCCTCCTAGTAGCAGTCCGTATCACTTTTGAGACCTATGTTACAGTGAGAGTACACATAGAAAAAGAACACCCACTTTGGTGATTGGTTGAGAATGTGTTGAGGCAAACATGCACAACTATATGTGGAAGTGGCTTAAACTCTTAGCTTTTTGCGAGTTTTATTTTTAGTTCTTTTCACAAGAATCTGACAAAAGCTCTCAAGTTGCGTTCATGTGTTAGAAGTTATTGTGTTATACGCCCACCTTTAGATTGTTTACCTTTCAAATTAAGAAAAGACTTAAATTGATACTGATTGGCTAAGATGTGCTTCAATATTTTTATGCTAAAAACGCATATGCATTTCTCAGAAAATAGCTTCATAACATAATTTTTCTACTACTACTTTTCCAAGTCCCATCTTAGCATCCTCCAGATATTCTGGGTGCCAGCATTCATCCTTCTTACCCAGTGTGGCCATTGGCCCACGGACCAGAAATTAAAGAGTTGGTGCAAGAAATTTAGAGGACACCAACATAGAGAAGACTATCATATTGTGTAAATTTTGGATCTAAGCCTCTACTTTAATTGATGTTATGATGAGGGATGTATAGAGTAGCTCATATTTCCCCCCACCCCCAAAAAGGGAGGGGACTCCACATTCACCACTTCCTTAAATTTAATATGAATGTTAGAACTTTCCAAACCACTCAGGTGTGAGAAAACAGTATGTCCTGCATGTTGTTCAGAGGGAATAAATTACACCAATGAGACCTGCAATTTGCTCTGGAAATTAGTAAACCCTTAATTCCCCCCCCTCCCCCCGGCAGTTTATTTTGAATCTAGGATTGGGAGACCATGTTGACAATCTAACTAGAGCGTGCCTGCATTTGTTTCTTGAAGTGGAATTGTGAACATACTATTATTAACTGTTAGCATTCCTGTTGCATGTTTGTTTTGAATTACTTGGCCATGCCTTCTTTGCAACTTGGAAGTCATGAACTGGGGTGAAATTGGAAACTCGGAGCGGTTTTCCTTTGAAGACCTGGAGGAGTTGCTTTCTTTTCCTCCTGTTGGGTTCATGACAGACCACACGCCCCAGTAACAGCCAACCTGCTGTTTTTATTAGTTGTGGGCTTGTCTTATAGCAATACTTGTTGGCTGTGAGCTTGTGGGCACTTCAAAAGTCACCTGTGCTTGAAAAATAGATTTCTTCTTTGGGAGCAGCAATAATGGGGGTAGAAGGAGGGAGGGAGAGTAAAACTGGTTGCTGTGTTGAGGGTTTGTAGTCTGTTCTATAGTTTGTACTATTGGGTGTTTCGTGTTCTGTTTTATTTAAATTTGGGAGGGGGGGTGCATTCTAATGATAAACGGAAGGATTTTGAAGTATTGTGATAAGATTCTTTATAAGCACTGATTTCAGCCCCAATGGGAGCTTTCTGCTTTGAAAGCTTTGATGATCTTTAATCCGCTCATGTACTGTACCTTCCCATAGTTGTGCTCCGTTGCTTTTATACCAGTTCTTCCTTCCTTCCTTGGTTTCTTTATCCTGAGATGCACAAATGGTATGTACCTTTTAAGGGGGCACGCTAACTGTGTTTTTCGTTGTCTGGGTAAGGTAGATGCAGCCAATGTTTTGTGACAGTGTTTGTAGTCAGGGGTGACTTAGACGATATATTGTGTCTGCATGAGCCACAAACTGTGCTTTCCCCCCGCCCCCTAACTCTGTCTTTTCTTCCCAGCCATAGCTGCAAGTATGCAACAGAGTCAGGGAGGAAAGTATGAGGGCATTGCACACATTGTACACTTTCCTTGTTTTAGCTAGGGAGGGCAGTCTAATTTACATACATGTATTTTCCAGCCTGTCTTCTAAGGATTGACAAAGTTACCTTACTGTTGATGCTAACTGTTAGCAGATTGTTGAAATATGGTGCAATTCTTTCAGGGTGGCTTTAATCAGCAGAAGATAAAGGCCAGACATTTTTTTTTTTTTGGTCCTTGTATAAATAATTATCTTAAAATATGAATTCATTCAAACACCCTTTGCCTAGCTCAGGGGTAGGCAGCCTTGGCTCTTTTATGACTCGTGGACTTCAACTCCCAGAATTCCTGAGCCAGCCATGCTGGCTCAGGAATTCTGGGAGTTGAAGTCCACGAGTCATAAAAGAGCCAAGGTTGCCTACCCCTGGCCTAGCTCCTTTCTCTTGGCTGCTGAGCACTTCTCAATTCGTTGCATTTCAGTCTGGGACCAAAACCATACAATGTAGCCCTTAACAGCTAGGAGAACCACAATAAATCCTCAAAGGAAATCTGTCATATCCACTGAAAATGGAGACAGAGCATTAAAGCGGCCTTTTCCAACTGCTGCTGGCTGGATGTGTTGGATTTTAACTTGCCCACCCTTTGGCTCTGCTGGCTTGGGCGCTGTGAGAGTTGAAGTCCACCCAGCTGAGGCCCAAAGTGGGAAAGGGTGCATTACAGTATTTTTTTTTTCCTGCTTAACCTGTAACTGCTGCTTATAAGTGGAAGGCTTTTGTCTTCCACATTGAATCATTTGGTCCAAAGGCATTCAGAGAAGAGTGTATATCCTGACCACAACGTCAGTTTAAGCATTCTCTTAGCTTTATCTGCACATTTGGGGCAAGGCTTTTAATCCTTGGTTAGCATTGCCATAGTATTTTCTCTAATTGCATGGAGGCCAGGATGCTTCATTTTGGCTTCGGCCTCAGTTCTTAAGGGAACTGAGAGGGAAATTGCCCCAGTTTAGAAGTTGTTTTAGTAGACTTTTTTTTCTTTTTGTCTATTATGGCCACCTGCAGGAATGCAGGAAACTTGAGGAGCACTTGGCTCTACAATAAAAATGGTTCTCCTCCTTTGATTAAGCTCTCTGCATCTGGGGCCAGAGCCAGCCTCCTGACCAGAGCAAGTCAAGGATTTCCACTTAATCTGTGTGAAAAAATGAATTTGGAGAAGAGGAATGGATGTTAGCATTTCCCTTTAAAGTTGCCTGCCCCTTCGTGCAAGCCCTCCACATTGTGTGCATGGGTGTTTGCACACAGAGTCTTCATATGCATTCATTACAGGTGGTGTTAAGATTGGCTAAAGTGGTAAAGTCAAATCTTCTTTTTATTTCTTTCGTATTTAAAATTAGAGTCCCTCTAATAAATAAAACATTTAGTTCTGGAAAGAACTCCGGTGAACGTCCATAACAGAGTTTTCTGAAACAAAATCCTTTGTTACCTTTACCACTGAATCAATTGTAATCTGCATTAGTTTTATATTTGGGGTATTTTATCTCCCATTCCTCTTCCTCCTCCTGCCAGGGTGGAAAAGCTCTCTAAGATTATAGAGATGCCTGTACTATATTTAAAAAGTCGACAGGTGTCTTGATATGGAAATCAGTTTATATTTCAACAGTTTGATTGGGGTGTGGAGGAAGAACGGGTCTTCATACCTAATTCTTACAGTAAAAACCTGAGCACATCAGTGAACACAAAACCCCTTCTTGCTCTTATGATGTCTCACATCTTAAAACACCAGGCAAGGAGGGAAAATCTATAGGATGGGAAATCTGTGTTTCCCATGATCCTTTAAAGAGCATTAATGTGGGAGGAGGAATGGAAGGCAGTTTTTAGATCAGCACCTCATATTTACTGGACCTGTTTTGTATTTGGTCTTTTGTATTTAATAGGGTAGAATGGGATTGGGAAATAATATTATGTTTTCACCTTTAGAGCACTGAATCTACAACCTGCTGATCAAGACCAGCATGCAACCATGTTGACCTCCTTTGAGGCAGGGGCCTTAATTGGGATCATTTAGTTAAGCAGATATTTTTAAATTAGACGCCTGTGTGTGTGTGTGTGCGCGCGCATGTGCATGTGTATCAGTGTATATATGTTGTAATGGGTGAAGATGGGAGTGTTGTTTGAATGGTAATATTTTGAGTTTGGGGGATGAATGACGAGCTATTGGAGCAAGAATGGAAGTGCTGCCTATGAAGCATTGCCCTTCTCCATTGCTCGTACCTTTGGAACTATAATGATTGTGGGGAAGTTTAACTTTGCCCCCTTATCTTGCTAGTATTGGAAAGCTTGGACCAATGTTTAGAAGAGATTATTAAAAATAAGCATTCGAGTCAGCTCACAGGCCTGCCTTCTTACTTGCAGACACATGATCTTCCTTCAAACACTGGTTTAAAGCACAAAAAAAAAAAGTACCCAAATGCTCACTCTGGGTGTTTCAGAAGAGGGTTTGGTTACAGGGCAGGAGTTGCCAAGATCAGTTCACACATTCCCCAAAGTCTGCTTTTAAGCCCAATGCAAAGGAAGTTCCTGATATGCAATCAGAGTGTTGCTCTTTTGAGACTGATTGGCAATCTCCCTTTCTTATGGATCTCCTTGCCCTCATTTCTTCACTGGAAGCAGTCTCTTTTAAGTTTTTTTTTTAAGTAATTATGTTTCCCTCAAGAGTTTTATTCTTAGAAAGGCAGATCTGTCAGACCAACCATCAGTTATTCCTCCTTTTCTTCCCCACCCCGACCCCAGCCTGGTTGTTCCATGAAATGAAAACATTATGTTAAGAGATCTATGTAAAATCATATTGAATAACAATGCAGTGAGGTATCACAAGCCATTCATCCCCCCTTTCTACACATCTCAGTCTTGCGCAGTGTGGAAGCCACCTTGTATAAGCCCTTTACATGAATTCAGTGAATGGTTAACCTTTTTTTTTGTCTCAGATGATATATATGCATTTTCAAAATTTCTGCATTACCTTTGGGAGGGGGGTTGGGGAAAGGGGTTAACAGGAACTTAAAACTAAAATTAAAAAAACAAAGCATTCAGACTTGATCTATTTTCTACAATGTATGCTGCGACCAGGTCCTGTTATTCATATTGTGGCTTTGAATCAATTATGTTGATTAAAATGCTGTTGCTTCTATTTGCCTTGCTTTTTTTGTGTCTCCAGATACAACAATGTAAGTAAAAATACAAGAGATACAGGTGAGAATTCTTGATGACACAACTGTAATTTCACAATCTGAATCAAAAATACATTTTCAAACCACAGATAATTTTACAATCTGTAAAACACTTTCCCCCTTCCACATCAATATCCATCTGGGTACCTTTTATACCAGTCGGCTGGTAGCCAGACAGGTCAATTCTATTTAATCAACTTTGAGGTGCAGAAATATAAAAAAAAATCCATCCTATGCAGAAGCTCAGTTTTGACTGCATGAATTCAAAATATTTCTATAGAGGTACATACCTATTCAGCGTGGTTTACTTCTAGGTAAAAAATGTAACTACCTTTGGGCAAAGAGTTACCTTGAATAGGGCAAAAGAGGGGGAAGAAAAAAAAGGGGGGGGAATGGAGTATTTTTGCTATTTGAGAAGTGAATTCAACTCAAGTGATACCATATCTCAGAATGTATTATACCAGCAAACTAAACAGCTATAGAACAAACAAATGAGGAAATTATATGACAGTCTAGGTGGCTACTGCATGCCCAGCTAGAAACACCCCACTTGGAATTCAAATGATTGATCAGTAAAGCTGAAGTTGACGGCACACACCCACACCACACCCACACCAAAAAGCATGAGAAAATAAGCGGGGAGCTTGACCACAGTGTGTTTAACAGGTGCCTATTTCCACACCAGTTGTGGATTCCCAGAAAGAAAGGCAACCAGCACAGGAAATAATCCTGCACAAATATTGAGGGACTGCTTGTTTCATTATCTTGGGTATAACTCCAGAGCCTTTTTCTTTAGATTTACAGGGATGGAGAACGCTGGCTCTTTTATGACTTGTGGACTTCAACTCCCAGAATTCCTAAGCCAGCATGAAGTCCACAAATTATAAAAGGGCCAGCGTTCCCCACCTGTGCTTTAGAATATGATGTCAACCAAAGACCATTTAAGAATGTTCTGGTTGTGTCTGTCGGAAAAGCTCCCCTGCTCTAACATAGGCCAGTTGGCTAGTCATCCACCTCTTGTAGCTCAGCTGTTTTTTTCCCCACGCATCATCTTCCTGCCTTTCGCAGCTGTTTATTCCAAAACTGCTGGCCCTTCCTTTCCATCGTGGAAATCTTGTTCTTTACAATTTGTGCTGGAGAATTGAGGGAAGGGGAGGATACCTATTTATGTCTTTGGAAATTTCCTGATTTAAGAGACTGAAATTCTGCCCTGTTAACCTCCAACCTTGTGCAGCATATTATGAAGTGTCCCCAGGAGGAACATTTTTCAGACATTCTTATAGGTAGCGGCAATGAATGCTGCTGAAAAAATAAAATTTAAAGACAGTTTCATCTGCTCTTTGCTTGTGCTTTTATTGCTTGACCTGCTGGAACTTCCTTAGATTCCTTCAGAGGAGATATTAATGCAGAGTTGGTGTCCAAAGCGTCTTCCTGTTTCTGTCTCTTTATCGCTGGGAAAAGGTGACCCTTATCTATGCATATTTGTCCTATGCATACACCTACAGGAGTCCTTTCTTCACAGAAACCAACTCTCAAGCTCCTCTTGAATGATGTCTCAGGTTTAACTGGGTGTTCATGTCTTTGTAAGACCCAAATTTCTAACTTGGAATAACTGCTGCTTTTGAAACCATTACTTAACCAAAATGCAGTAGGAACCATCGGTACTTGGTACAATACTAGAACCAATGGGTTACCTAGAAAAGGTACAGTTTCTTAAATAATTTCATCTTATGTTGAAAATGTCAGGGTTCCGATAGATGAGACCCCTAAAAACAGAACTCCAAGGCAGAAAGTTTCCTTAAAGAACATATTTATTGGCTACAAAGTACCGGCAGGATCAAAAGTGAAACCAAGACTGAAGTTCCTTCCCAAGGTTACAATGTTGCAAAGTTGAATTTCCCACCCCAGCACGATGTCATAAATCACATTCCCCAATTAACTATGTTGGGCTTTCTAAGGGAAGGCTCATCCCGCCAAAACCCAGGCAGCAATGACCTTGGTTCCCACGGGACAATTTATTATTTTGTCTAACTTTAAAAGCACACACACCCCTCCCATACTGTGGCAACCAAAAACGAAGTAGAAATGGCTTCAGCCAAATTCGTTGCAGCGTTGACAGAAACACATTTAAATTAGGTCCACTCTCTCCTAAAACAACTGTCCCCTCCTCCATTTAACAAAGTATAATGGGTTTTCAACATGCTAATTTTAGTGGCAGCCTACTTTGTTTTACAATATCAAGCAGGCTGAATTAGATTTAAATTTTCTTGGCACCATACCCATTATCACAGGATTGTGGTGGTTGGCAAAAGAGTTTGTCACTCATCCTTCCAAACTTTCTTTTGTTCTCCTCTCCAACTTCCTTGGATTATCCAATTACAGTAAAAGGATTTTACAGCTGCCTTTTCAGCTATAGGAAGAAGACAGTCATAACTGACAACAGAAGCCACGAGTGCATTTTGCCTTGCAGCTGGGAATTCCTTTTGAAATGTCCTACTCATCCATGCGGACACTGATATGTTCTTCAAAGAGAGCAATGCAGAGCATGAGGCCACCTCCACTGAGAAAGCCCAAGTTCTGAAGAACGAAGTGTCTGAAGGATCTTTTTCTGCTGCTGGTAGAATGTCGCTGCAACATTTCAGGTAGCTAGAGAAAAACAACCAGCAGTTATCACTTTGACAGCATTCATAGTCTAGTTAGTACAAACTGACAGAATCTTTGCCCATAAGTAGACAGCAACAGCCACTGTATAGTCCTATCTTAATCACATTGCAATTTTTGGCTACTTAAGTCAATAAACAATTCAGCACCAGGTATTTTCCCCATGAAAAAGGGCCACTCATGCACCAGGAAATTTTTCAAGATGTTTTCTAAAGAAAGTGCCATGCAGGCTACAAGGCATGTTTCTGAAATTTCCCCGCAATTTGGATTTTAGAGTCACAAGCCCTAATTCCGCACAAATGTCCTGCATATCCTTTTAGACTTAATCTCGTTTCCTATAGTCTATAAAAGGAGGAACAATAAGAAGCAAAGTGTCTGAAATTATAGTTCCACCTTTCCTGTCCTGTTACAAGTACTAGATTCTGTTTTTTACCCCAAAGCTTTGGCAATCCACTTCTACAGTATTTGGGGGAGAGGAGAAACATTAATATTCCAAATAAATGGTTTAAAATCTCAGAGACAAGATGCTGAATTCAGAGAGGTAAACTTGATCTCAAATATATTTCCACTTGGACCTCCCTTGATCTTGAAAAGCTACAGCAGATGGGACAAGGCAGGAAACAGGGCCAGAGGATCCAAAAAATCCTCAAATTTTGCATGTTCCCAGACACAAGTTTTGCATGTTCCCTTCCCGTTGCTTGGTTGAAACTAAAGCTTTAGATTTGAAAAACATATTAATACCCCCTGCAGTTTGGGCATCATTTTCTCTCTCCCAATATAATACAGGATTGTGAGATGAAAACACCGATTTGTGCTTTTTATAAAGAAGGGTGAGGAAGGAGAGCAACAAGTAAGAAAGAACATGTATCAGTCTATGGGCTCCGAGTGTCATTGTAGTGGTTGAACTTGGAGTAGAGAGGCTTGGTTCAAGGCTCCAGACACCTACAAAATTCAGGGGGTGAGTCTAGGCCAGGGGTAGGCAACCTTGGCTCTTTTATGACTCGTGGACTTCAACTCCCAGAATTCCTGAGCCAGTCAGGAAGTCCACGAGTCATAAAAGAGCCAAGGTTGCCTACCCCTGGTCTAGGCCCTCTGCTACCAACCAATCTTACTTCATTGCTACCATAAAGATAAATTTAGGGAAGACTCCCACATATACCACTGGTCAAAAAAAGGTCAGATAGAAATACAATAAATTAAGGCTTGCACCACACATAGAGAAATGAAACACAATTTCTTACCATATCAACCAGAGCTACATAAAGAAAAACACCAGCTGTGATGGCAAAGATCCAGGGAGTGACTTGGGAAGTGTTCTGACTGACAATTGTCCCTAACACCATGCCCCAATAAGCCAGGAAAGCAGACAGCAGGTTAAACAACAGCACCCACCGGAGTGGCATGCCCGCCCGGAGTAGGACAGCACAGTCTCCTGCCAAAGAGAGAGAAAGTTAAGGCTACCTCAACCCCTCTTGAAACCAGCAATGTCTAGGCATGAACCTGTTGTGGCAGGACATGACAACTTTTGCTTCCATGGTGCTTTGGGCAAGCTTGAAAACAAGACATGCAAAAAGATCAGTTAGTCCTGTAGCAGCAGCAGTCCTTGTTCACTCACCCAGTTCATGGGGTAGTTCATGGCAAAAGACCGCCAACGTAGTGCTTAAGCCACTGGAGAGTCCATTCGAGAAGGCAGCCCCTAAAGTAGAAGAACAGTGTAGCAAGGCATGTAAGTCTAAAAGAACCTTTGTGGCGTAGCAGTGTTGGGCTAGGAGGGAGAGGTCCCGGGTTCAAGTCCACTCTCAGCCATAGAAGTTCCCTGGCAATTGTGAGATGGTCAGTTTCTCTCACCCCAGCCTCCCTCGTAGGGTTGTGAGGGGAGAGGAAAAGCAGGAAGAGGGAGTGCTATGTATGCCACCTTAAGTTCCTGAGAAAAGGTTCTGAAAGAAGTAGACTATTTTGCTTTTCTGTCACAAGATGGGACCAAGGTGTGCTTAGAAATCACTGACCTATTGCCAATCCATCTGTGAAATTGTGTACCCCGTCCCCAAGAATAACCATCCAAGCAATGTCAGCTATCCCAGCTTTGAGAGTCCCAACTGGGCTGTGGGAGTGACCATGGTGATGTATCTCTTCTGTTTGCTTCTCCAGGCTTGTCCTGTGGTCTTCCGAGTTGTGAATTTGAATGGAGCAGTCCTGGACTTTGCCATTTACATTTCCAGTGTCCTCTTCTGGCACTCTCAAACTCTCCAATTCAGCACCTGAAGAGTTTAGACCATATATATATATATAAAGAACTGTTTAACATGCCTCTTTGACAATCACGTCTTAAGATCTTAGAACTTGTGACTAAGAGCCTAGGAAACAGAAGATGCACATTCTGTAGAGCTATCTCCAAGAACAGAGGGGCATAGCTTTGGAACAGCAGTTTGGCTTGTTTCCTAATCTTATTCAGTTTAAGAAATAAAGGCACTGAAGTTTCAGGGAAACGTGTTAGACCTTTGACCCACCTAGCAATCCATTAGGACCTAGAGAGACTGAGCAAAGACACAGGTCAGATTCATGCCATTTTGCTGCTGAAGGACATTATTCTCCCTTGATTGCACTTGATGGCAATTGATCATTTTAGAGATTCTGGACTAGGCCCTGCAACAGATTCTGCCTGTCTTCTACCCTTAGCTCCACTCTCTAGTCATCTTGTTTTATTTAAAACTTTTATGCAGTCACCACCTTTCAGCCCACTCTGGGTGGCTCCCAATCAAAGATTAAAAAACATATAAAATCATTTTTAAAACTATTAAACATAACCATTTAAAACATAAAACATTAGACTTCCAGTTTTGGCTTCGCGGCGAGACAGACGCAGGAAGACAGGGCTCCATCTTCCATGTTTGATTTTGCCCCGCTGGGGGACCCTGGAAAGGGTCGAAAGTCGCCCGGTAGAGGCAACAAGCAAGGAGGAGACCCTCATTGATCGCGGGGGAGGGGCGGCAGCCCTCCTGTTTGATCCAAGGAAGCCCTCCAAACCGGCAGGGGAAGGACTGGCTACATTCGCGTAGCCAATCAGAAGCTGCTGTCAACAGAAGACAACAAGCACTATCAAGCAATTTTACAGGAACTTGGATGAAACTGGGTGAGATCTAAGCCTCTCTTTATGACTTTAAGACTTCTTCCTGAAATTCTGCCCAAAGCACTCCCCCAAGGAGGGAAAGGGAATTTCTACCCCATTCCTTCAGGAAAGCGGTGAATTAATTATTTGGGGGGAGGGAGGAGAAACCTACAAGACTAATTTGGAGACAAGAAAAACAATTTAATTAAAGCATTTTTGGAAGGACTAGCCCAGGGGTAGTCAACCTTGGCTCTTTTATGACTCGTGGACTTCAACTCCCAGAATTCCTGAGCCAGCACAGCCTCCCTCCTTCTTCATTAAACAGCCTCCCTCCTTCTTCAATTCCCCACAGTTTGGTTAATGACTTTATCTTCCAGTCCATCAGCTCTCCTTCCTTATCCTACAGTATGTTCTGAAACCTTGATTTGTAAAATGTCTTTTCCATTTCTGTTATTGTTGTGTCTTCTAAGTCTTCATTTATCTGAGTCTGTTTACTGGTTTCTTCCTTAGTTTAGATCCTCAAAATTTGTGTCAGCGTTCTCTGGTTTTCCTTCTATTTTTCTGGGTTGCTGGTTCCTTCTGTAGTTATTTTCTGAGTTTGTAGATTTAAATTAGAAGATTGTTCTTTTATCTCCTTTCTGTTATTTTGAATCTCATCACAAGCGAAAGCGGTTGTTTCTTGTATTGATTTCAACAAGGAGAGAATTTCTTTCTGTAGTTCATCAGAATTTTCTTGGTAATATGGCAAACTGAAACTTCTGGAGATAGATGTTAAGGATGGTTAACATCCTTAACATCCATTTTATTTTTGTAAGTAGTCATTATAAATTTATCCAACCAACTAGCTGTTCTTAAACCTCCCCTAAGCAGATATAAGTAAAGTTCAAATTTTACTGTCCAATGAGAAAAATATCCTTTCTGTCCAGGGAGTAAAAAGAACCATTAAAGGTTGTAACAGTCAAGATTTATAATCCAAAGTGTATCACCATATCAGGCAATAGTGTATGTTTCTTCTACAGGAAAACACTTCCACAATATAGCTCTGAAAGTCAGTGTTTGTGTTCATAGTTCAGGCAGGCCAATTTTAGAATAATATTATCATCTCTGCCACACAGATAAGCAGCCCCCAAGTCTGTTCCTTTTTCTCAGCTGCAGTTCTCAAAAGTAAAAGCTTCAAGGCCAGCCAAAGTCTTATCTAGCTCTGGGCTTCGAGCCAGGTTTTTCAGTTTTTAAATCCAAAACTCATATTGTAAACTTTTCAAGTCTTTCTTTTTTTAAAAAGGTCTTAAAAGCACTTTTAGTCCCTAAATTTCCAAGTCATATATATATATATATATATATATATATTAATTCCAAATTAGTCTTGTAGGTTTCTCCTTTTTCCCCAAGTAATTAATTCGCCGCTTTTCTGGGGGATTGGAGTGGGAATTTCCTTTCCCTCCTCCTTGGGGGGAGTGCTTTGGGCAGATTTTCAGGAAGAAGTCTTAAAGTCATAAAGAGAGGCTTAGGTCTCACCCACGTTGCTGTAAGATTGCTTGATAGTGCTTGTTGTCTTCTGTTGACAGCGGCTTCTGACTGGCTATACGAATGTAGCCAGTGTTTCCCCCACCGGTTTGGAGGGCTTCCTCGGATCAAATGGGAGGGCTGCTGCCCCCCTGCGATCAACGAAGGTCCCCTCCTTGCTTGTCGCCTCTCGACCCTTTCCAGTGTCCCATCTTCCTGTATCTGCTTCACCGCGACGTCAAAACCAGAAGCCCAAATCACAATTCTGAAGAGACAACTAGTAATAGTGTTGATGCTAGATACTGATCACTGAGATAATGTTCTATCTATCCAATATCTAGACCGAAGAAGAAAGAAAGAGGCCTTGCATATTCAACTACTTTTATACATTTAAAATGCATTTATTCAAGTGGGCTCAGGGGTGTATAATCATTCAACTATGGACATAAATTCCTTTGAAACCAGATTTCAAGGAGACACACATTTTTCCTGCTAAAATAGAATGTAAAACATATCAAAATACTAAGACAGACTTGAAGTACTAAGTAATTCACAACTCACCATGCAAGGTCCTCTCTGCTTCATTCTTGTCCACCTTAGTATGAGATTGCTTAAGTTGCTTTTCAGTGGCACTTTTCTGTCCAATAAAAGCAAAACCAATGAGCATGTTGAGATTTGAACCCCACCCTAATGAAGCTAGAGATATGGTCTCCTTGTAGTGGTGGGCAGTAGTATAACATGGTGGTAGTTCAGAACTGTCTTTTCTCATTCTAGGGGAGACCTTAGCATTTAATACTTTTTTTGCTTGTTTGGCATATGTGTATGAATGGCACATGTCTTTTCCTGCCCTGAGGAGTGTTATAATTCAGTGCACTTCTTACCTTCTTTGTGCGAATTTGGTTGAGTGTTCCCATGAGATTCTCAGTGAGGAACAGAAAGTAAATGCCCCCTAGGACACATAGACCCTTCAGAACGCCATCTTCTTCTGAGGACAGCAAGCCATGGGAAGTCACTTGTGCCTGAATAAAAACAATTGTTCTGAGCAGAGAAAGGAATATTTCAGAACAGATATTAATTCTTTTAAACCACCTTAAGATAAGCCTGGAAAGATCTGAGCAAAAATCCCCAACTGTCCCCACATTTGCTCTTTATGGAAACATGACAGGAGTTCAGCTCTGCTGTTTGGTTCTGGCATCACCTTGACCATATTCACCTGGGAGCAAGTCCCACTGAGTTTAACAATAGCATTAATTATGAGAAATCCTGTTTTTCATGAAAATGACTAAAAGAGAGGCAAACCAGCAGGAACTGAGGAATGTTCAGTGGGTGGTACCTCATTAAAAACAACAGGATCAAAGAGGACAAAGTATTGATGAGAACTGATGTGAAGAGGCAGACACCCAATGCCTTAGGTGGGCTTCTCTGTACGAACCTGAGATTCGTTGGGTGGTTACCCACTTACCTGTGGACAATTGTACCCCAAATGGAAGAAGGGGTGGTACATACATGTGGCCAGAGGTGCAGCAAAGCGTCCCCACACAATGTCCCCACAGCCAACGCCACCAGAAAAGTCAGGAGGAACTGGAAGATTTCTCCACTCAGTAGGGGCACCAAGACGATGGCCAGTGCTGAGGGCAAGCTGGTCATGGTGATAGCCAAAAATCCCCAGCCCAGGCCTGTGGAAAGCATAAAGGGTGCCAGGAATAGGAAACACAGCTCTAAAAGTAACAAGTTGCACATAGTGGAGGCCTTATTAACTACACTTCCCTGGGATGGAAGCACTAGGATACATTCTCTCTACAGATTGTAATGAATAGTTTCTTCACAAGAGAGTAATGAAGGCACAAGTAATTATATATCTTCTTAAAATAACTCCTAGAAAATAAGTTGGAGGCAGAGGATGTTGGGAAAAAGCCAGTTTGGTGAAAGAAAAGCTGAATCAAGAGGCAATGAATAAAAACTTGGGCAAATTGAGGCTTGAGCATGATTTTAGAAGACATTTTCTCAGTTTATTCAATAAGGATTTTCTGAGGAACAATTTGAGTTATCTTGAAGAGAGGATGTGGAATTTTGTTTTACATATTTTAAATAAGCATGCAGCATTGTGGGTTTGCAGAAGAAAGGTGGAATTCTTACAAGATTAGAAAGAAAAGTTAAAAAAAGGAAAGAACTGAAAGCTGAAGGGAAGCCATGTTGAAAGTCTGAGGGAGCTGCGGTCTGGGGAAAGGAGGGAAAAGAAGGAGGAGTACAAACCTAACTTTACAATTGCATTTATATAGTGGTAAGTTGACCCATCTGCAATTTCTACTGTAATCATTGTTCAAATTTATAATGTACTATTCTTTTTCTAACAAAAAATACTGTCTTGATGAGGTTGTGTGACCCCATCCGTGATGTGATGTACCCAATTTACAATTTGCCACATCCAGAAACTTCAGCTTCTCCTTTTGATAAATTAAGAGTAGAAGTCGGTGTAGGAAGCCAACTGCTTCCATGCACACTCCCCAAACTACAAACAACAATAACAAACACCCTCCCTCAAAAATCACATCACCAAAATCCATTGATTGTGGCACCCAAAATGGATGCCACAACTTGGGGGTCCTCAAGGCTGGGCCTGGAAACATTTTGCTTCCCCCACACCTCCTACTCCCCTTCCAAGCTGTACAGGTAGTCCTTGACTTATGACCACAACTGAGCCCAAAATTTATGTTGCTAAGTGAGACATTTGTTAAGTGAATTTTACCCCATGTTACTGCCTTTCATGCCATAGTTGTTAAATGAATCACTGCAGTTGTTAAGTTAGTGACACCGTTGTTAAATGAATCTGGCTTGTCAGAAAGTTGCAAAAGGTGATCACATCACCCTGGACATTGCAACCGTCAGAAATATGAGTCAGTTGCCAAGCCTCTGATTTTTGATCATGTGATCATGGGGATGCTGCAACAGTCATCAGTGTGAAAAACAATCATAAGTCACTTTTTTCAGTGCCGTCGTAATTTTGAACTATTGAACTAAATGAACTATTGTAAGTTGAGGACTACGTGGATAGCAAAGTGGAGGGGGAAAGCTTTGCCCACCCCTCTTCCCATGACATCACTAACTCCGCCTCCTCCTGCTCACCCAGGCCAACCTCACTGGAGATGTGCACTTCGAGTGACTTGAGAAAGGCAGAAGATCTTACTATTCCAGAGGGAGTTCCCAGACGTGTTGAAAGTCACATCATCCAAGTGCTGGATGCAAACACGGCTATCGATCTGGTACAGCAGTGCTGGGCACAGCAGAGTGAACTGCTCTGGGGTGATTTTGGAGATGGTATTCATACCAAAATTGACAAGCAGCTGAGACACATTGAGGCACTGGAGAAAGAAGAACAACCAGGAAGGCTGTTTATTGTAGAAATGAGCAATAGGGCTAAAATGGGCTTGTGGCCCTCCAACCAGGGCAGAACACGCTTCCACTACAATTATCATTTATCCATTTTGGGGTGTGTGTGTGGATACTCCTGGGCAGAGGAAGAAACGTTGCCCAGCTTGGGAGGAGAATTACAGTAACAGAAGAGGGCAAGGCGAGAAATCAGAAATACGTCGTGCTTTCTCTGGGAGCTACAGAAAAATACAGCATTCCTGAAAAGCAGAGGTAAAATTCTGCACCAGTTGTACAACCTTGCTTTTTCTATGTGAGTGTGTTGGTGTCTGTATGTGACATATTTTAATAGTAGTTCTTTTCATAGGATGGCTTTTGAAAACAGATGTCTAGTTGCATTGGTTTAAGTCAGTCTCTTCTAGCCATCCACTTTGGGGACCGCTGGTGTTAATCAAGTTGCTGCCAATCATTAGCTTGAAGGCCAGATGCAGCTTGAAGGTCATCCATAGGTTACCATCCACAGTTCAGCTGAGAGGGCAACACTGAGTGGCCCATTTCAAGCACAAACTATATGGGTTCTTTCCAAATGGAACATGTGCCCAGTATAAACAAAGAATCTCGACTCATTTTTCTATCTTTCAGACGGTAGAATATACTTTGTAATCTCCACCCCTCTCATCAACACATCCCCTTATACACAATAGCATAATTGCTTCCCTGCCAGCCCAGTATAGTCAATACACTTGCTGCAGTGAGGCAGGAAATCTTGAGAATGACTGCAATGCATCTCCAGTACTTACATCTTCATGCAGGTGATTGAAGACTGAGTGATCCAAGGCAATGACTCCCTCCAGAAGGTTTAGCTTAGAATGTCCGTGGGGAGGCATGAAAATATTTTCCTCTTTCTCCTTGTCAGATTTCTCTGGGCCTTGCCCAAAGCTGGCCTTGAGGACGTGGCTGACCTCATGGAAGGCAGGAGAGACTGGGGTATGGAGTTCAGGGTCCAGCAGAGAGAATCCTGGCCTGAAGGACATGTGAAATCATCATCAACTCAACAGGGAAAGATTGCATTTCACTGAAATGTTAAAAAACCACCTGATACTGTAAGGCTAACTACGTCTCCCTGAGAATAATCAGGAAAAAAAGAACTAAGAGAAATAGAACTAAAATACATAAGGCCTGCAGGCTTGAAAATTATTATTATTTTCAATATATACCTCACTTTTATTCCAGGAGTTTATCATGGTGTACATAGCTCTCCCTCTGTCTGTTTTTTCCCCACAACAAAGCTGTGGGGTAATTTGGACTATGAGTTAGCAAGTGGCTGTGGCTGAGGGTGGGATTTCCCAGTCCAAAGAAGAATCGGTGCATTGCATTCCTTTCATGACATTTAATTATTAGCATAAAATCTAACCTAATAATAATAATAACAACAATAACAACAACAATAATAATAAAGTTGGACTGCCTTGGAGGTCATCTAGTCCAACCTGCTGCTCAGGGAGAAGACCCTATACCATTTCAGACAAATGGCTGTCCAGTCTCTTCTTAAAAACTTCCAGTGTTGGAGCATTCACAGTTTCCGGAGGCAGGTTGTTCCACTGGTTAATTGTTCTAACTGTCAGGAAATTTCTCCTTAGTTCTAGGTTGCTTCTCTCTTTGATTAGTTTCCATCCGTTGCTTCTTGTCCTGCCTTCAGGTCCTTTGGAGAATAGCTTGACTCCCTCTTCTTTGTGGCAGCCCCTGAGATATTGGAACACTGCTATCATGTCACCCCTCATCCTTCTCTTCATTAGACTAGCTAGACATACCCAATTCCAGCAACCGTTCCTTATATGTTTTAGCCTCCAGTCCCCTGATCATCTTTGTTGCTCTTCTCTGTACTCTTTCTAGAGTCTCAACATCTTTTTTACATCGTGGTGACCAATACACATGTGGTCTTCACTTAGACTGCTGTACAGCAATTTGGGCAGTTGCAATAGTGATGGAAATGTAACTTTGCGACCAATTCTCTCATTTACAGACTATAGAGGTCTGTAAAGCAAAATAACACTGAAGTAAGGCCATAAGCACAGTAGCGATTTTGTTTAGCAACCTCTTTGCTAAACAAAGTTGCCAGTTCCAATTGTGATTCCTAAATGAGAACTACCTCTACCTTTTCTGAATTTATCTATCTCCTCCCAATTTAATGTTAGCCCAAATTGTTTGAATTGATGGCCGACAGGGATGAGCTGCTGCTTCACTTCTTTTTCCCTTGCAATGATTGAAGTAGGCCTATTGCTGCTAGCTCTCAGCTTCCGGAAAGACAAAAAATATTTCAACAGCCCCATTTCAGCAGGTTGCCTGGTTCAGCAAGATCAGAATGCTGAGGCTAGCAATATGTTTATTTTACTTGGGCTTAGATGCTGTGCAAGATGTTAGCTGCTGATCAAGAACTTAACAAACACCATGCTTTAATTAATTCATTCTTCAATGGAAATATGCGCTGGCAATCTTCCATTGTGTACAGACGGAAATATCTTTCTCAAGCTGTAGAATCTGGGTTGCTAATTTGTCACAGCTCTCCCTTGGCGCTGGCCAGGTGGGTCTCTGCCCCACCTGATTTTAACTTTTTTTTTTTCAAATTCTTTCCTTGAGAATAAACAAAGCAGTGGGAAACAAAGAACTAGCCCTTAACATCAGCTTGATTTATCTCTGGGCACCTTAGAGCAAACAAACAAGGTCTGGATGCTTTGTTTGGAAGTACAGCCTGCCCAGAACAACAAGACAAAAGTACTCTGAAATTCTCTGGAAGGGCTAGTGCAGGGGTGTCAAACTGCCAGCCCATGGGCCAGATGCGTCATGCCCACCCCATTGCCAGCAATGGAAAAAAAAGCCGTGATACGTCGTGACACGTCACATGACATTGCGAGTTTGACACCCCTGGGCTAAAGGGGGGGGGGAAATCCTCCCCTTTTTACCTTGTGACAAATGGATCTTTTGTGACTGTCCATGCCCACCTGGAAAGCTGTTTTATGAATGGACAAGCCCTCCCCAGTGCAGCCATTTTTGCCCGCTGGATGTTTCCAGTCTTTAGAATGGACCCACCTGGTGGGGGTGACACTCTCCACTTGAGTCTTGGCCCCGTGCTCTGACTTGCTGATATGATCCAGTGCTGAGTGGAAGTGCAGGTGCTTGTTTTCCTGGACCTCCAGGATGTCCAGATGGGAGACGTGACCATGGCCCAGTTCCTCGTGTTCTATCTCCACCACCTGCACCTTCCCCAGCCCCAGGCTTAGCAGGAGGCGGGTCAGGCCCTCAAAGGACAAAGTGCCATTCTCACCATACTGTCGAAACAACTGCTGCAGGTAGTAACCCTGCTCTTGGGTGGCGTCTTCCAGCAGAAGCCCAGCAGCTCCACCAGCCAGCAAGTCACGTGGCTCACCCTGGGCAAAATGGCATATGGCCTGCAGGGAAAGGCAAGCCACCCAGAATCTGGCCAGAGGGAATCTCAGGGTCCACTGGTCCATCAACAGGGGCCTGCGCTGAAAGAAAAAAGCTCTGAGCCTGAGGTGGAATCACAATCTTAATGCTGTGGCACTTATCCACAGATCCTAGAAGAGAAACAGATCCTTATATACTAACATCGGTTAGGGCAGAAAAATCCCTGCGATGACTGGGTAACTTGCAAATCTATATCCTTTCCTCTTCTCAACCAGTGCAATAGTTTTTGGGCTTGCACAACAAACATCTTAATTATTTCCTCATAGTTCAGATCCATGTTTGCGTGCAAATAAATCCTGATCATAATTTATCTATTTTACATGCTTCCATGCAACCACAATAAAAAATGCTCTCCGAGGCTCCATATGGAAAATATAAAGGTAAAGATAAAGCTTTCCCCTGTCCAGTCATTTCTGAGTCTAGGGAGGGTGCTCACCTCTGCTTCTTAGCCAAGGGAGCCGGCATTGTCCGAAGACGACGCTTCCCGTGGCCAGCATGACTATACGCTGAGGTGCACGGAATGCTGTTACCTTCCCACTGAAATGAAACCTATTTCTCTGCTCTCCTTTACATGCTTTTGAACTGCTAGATGGCAAGAGGTGGGACAAGGAAGAGGAGCTCACCCCATCACATACATAACTCTCAGGTTTTGAACCCCAGTTGTCAATCTTCCAGCTGACAAGCGTCTTTAACTACTGAGTCATTATGTCCCTTGAATGGAAAGTATGTAAGTGTGTATATATATACATATATATGTATATGTATATAGATATATAGATATATAGAGATAGATAGATAGATAGATAGATAGATAGATAGATAGATAGATAGATAGATATAGATATAGATACAGATATATGTATATGTATATAGATATATAGATATATAGAGATAGATAGATAGATAGATAGATAGATAGATAGATAGATAGATAGATAGATAGATAGATAGATAGATAGATATAGATATAGATATAGATATAGATATAGATATAGATATAGATATAGATATAGATATAGATATAGATATAG
>NW_015386227.1:130187-165591 GCF_001527695.2 Protobothrops mucrosquamatus
TCTCAGCGAAAAGGTGGCGGAACTCAAACCTGGCCACGCCCCCATCAAACCCTAGGACCGCCCCTTTAGAAAAAAGATGCAAGTAAAATGTGGGAGGGGCTACTTCCGGTTTGGGAGGGGCTATTTCCGGTGCGGCCGGCCCGGAAAAAGGTGCCGGAACGCCGTTCCGCCGCGTTCCGGCAGAAAAAAAGCCCTGGATATAGATATAGATATACAGAAAGTTTTTCAGACAGACCGGTCGGATTGATTACACCTTGGCATTTTGACTGCTATACTGTAGTTCTACTTTTTTATAATCTCTTTTGCCTTGCCTAGATATAGATATAGATATAGATATAGATATAGATATAGATATAGATATAGATATAGATATAGATATAGATATAGATATAGATATAGATGATATAGATATAGATATAGATGATATAGATATAGATATATAGATATAAGAGCAGGGCTTTTTTTCTCATAGAACGCCCAGAACGGAGTTTCGGCACCTTTTTTGGATGGAACCTTGTAGGGTAGGCAAAGGGGGTTGTATGACATGTGTGAGTTCCGGCACCTTTTTTTTTTTAGAAAAAAAGCACTGGATAAGAGAGAGAGGGGGGGGAGGGAGAGGGAGAGGGAGAGAGAGAGAGAGAGAGAGAGAGAGAGAGAGAGAGAGAGAGAGAGAGAGAGAGAGAGAGAGAGAGAGAGAGAGAGAGAGAGAGAGAGAGAGAGAGAGAGAGAGAGAGAGAGAAATACAATAACAAAAGCACAACAGCACCATACCAATACAGACGGACTAAAATGAGGCTTACATCAAGTCAAATCAAATCGGGAAAGCCCTCCAAAACAACAACTTCCTCTTCAGGTGCTTTTGAAAGATCAGAAACAGGAAGCTGACTTGAGAGGCTAGTCCACAGGGTGCTGCAAACAGAAAAGCTGCCCTTCCTTGCCCTGCTTTCTTGGTGCACCCCCCCCCCAACGTCCTGAAAGTGTGGGATTTGCAGAGTTTCTTCTTGGCAGATTTATCTCGTCGGACCCAAACTGGCTGGAGAAAGTGATCCGAAAGTATCTGAGTGCTAAGCCATGAAGGGTTCCATAAGTTCAAACTAGCACCTATATCGGAGCTAGAATTGACTAGCAATGCAGGGTCTGGTGTAAGGTGTTCCTAATGTTTGCACAAAATAGCACTGCCGTGAGAATTTTAGATATATAGATTCATTATTTATTTATTTATTTATTAAATTTATGTGCCGCCCGTCTCACCCAGTAGTTTTACATCACTACACCGACCTGATTCTCTAATTTTAAATAAAAAAATCCAGCTTCTTTGATTTATAGGGTCACTAATTCAATGGGCTTAAATTTGAACCTCTCTACTTTTTTGGGGTTAGTGTATAGACGATTAATTTACAGTTTACAGAATTCGCCTTTTGAATTTTGAAAGGAGGATGTTGCCAATTAATAAGGTAACTTATTAAAGTTAATGCAGCAAAATTGGATGAGAGAACAAAGTAAAAATAGTGTTTTGCTTCTTTCACATAATATTTCTTTTCAAAACCACATATATTGAGGGTGGTCATATGAACTGACCTACGCTTACACTTGTGTCTGATGTTTAGTTAACCTGCAGTCAGTCAGCTTGCAGCTGTAGGTGTTCCCTCCGCACAAAATCATGTTCCTGAAATTTGGTTTATGCATCTCAATGGGATCCCTTTACAGACCAGGTTAAGCCAAAACAAAACTACAATCACATGGCTTTGTGCAGTGTAAGAAGCCATACATTGGATTGCAAAGTCAAAGCAGAGGTAAAGATTTTTAAATTGAGACCTTTTCTTCATGCATCAATTTCCTAGCTATAATTTTAAGCAAAATAATGAATGAGACAGTACTCTGTATGAACCTTTGTCATCTCCCTGACCTAGAGATTTCATGAGTCCTCTGGAAAACAGCTGCAAAGTTATACAAGCGAACATAAACATGTTGAAGCAAAGAATATAGTCAAAGTACCTGACCCTCTCACGATGCCCAGGCTAGAATAAAATTTTGAATTGCTGATCAGCCTTCAACCGCTTTGAATATCTCAGTAATGGCGATCCAAATCTGATGCTCGTGGATTTTTTCAAGTCTTGGTTGGTGCCTGCTTTCTCCAGCTGCCTTGAACACCAAGTCAAACAGCAACTCTAGAGCAAATAATAATATCTGATTTTGACAACGGCAGGTTTCAGACTTTTTAATTGGAGCAGTTTTGCTTTCATCTGGGTTAGGATCTGTCTGAAGGATGGGTGGACTATTTTGGAGCAGAGTAGGTGGGTCTGCTAGGCATTAGCCCCTCCCTCTGTAAAACCAACAGGTGGGAACTGGGGACATTAGAGGATTTTTTGGACTTGCCCCAGAAGTGTAGAGAGAGAAGTAGGAACAAATACCTTATTTTGTGACAAGATGCTGACAAGGAGTGGGAAAAGAATTGAGCAATCAGTCAAAATGTAAATATGCATCACTTTTCGTGTGCACAGCTATCCCTTCAGTTTTTCCAATAGATACAGGGCTCCCTAACCACTAGGGAGAGATGCCTTCCTTCAGCCAATGGATCCCAGATGTATTAATTCAGGAATATCGGTCCAGGATGGCTGCGTGTCTGTAGTGCCACAAGGACTTTACACGGGGGATGGCAGGCTAGAAAAGCGAGGTTGCCATCTTCATCCATTTCCAAAGGCAGTTCATATAAAATAAATGTGGATGGGCTGTTTGTATGACAGCCAATTGTAACTGTTTTATATATTTCCCCTTTTAATAATAATAATAAAATTGGAAGGGACCTTGGAGGTCATCTAGTCCAACTCCCTGCTCAGGCAGGAAACCCTACCATTTCAGACAAATGGCTGTCCAGTCTCTTCTTAAAAACTTCCAGTGTTAGAGCATTCACAACTTCTAGAGGCAAGTTGTTCCACTGATTAATTGTTCTAACTGTCAGGATATTTCTCCTTAGTTCTAGGTTGCTTCTCTCTTTGGTTAGTTTCCATCCGTTGCTTCTTGTCCTGCCCTCAGGCGCTTTGGAGAATAGCTTGACTCCCTCTTCTTTGTGGCAGCCCCTGAGATATTGGAACACTGCTATCATGTCACCCCTCGTCCTTCTCTTCATTAAACTAGACCAGGGGTCTTCAAACTTGGCTCTTTTATGAGTTGTGGACTTTCTCCCAGAATTACTCAACCAGCATGCCTGGCTGAGGAATTCTGGGAGTTGAAGTCCACAACTCATAAAAGTCCACAACTCATAAAAGGGCCAAGTTTGAAGACCCCTGAACTAGACATACCCAATTCCAGCAACCGTTCCTTATATGTTTTAGCCTCCAATCCCCTAATTTTTTCAAAGCTACCAGTTGATGGTTGAACAGCAGTAGGATTAGAGTGGATGAAATAAAGCATTTCTTTGTATGATCCAGTCATAAAATCCACTGCTTGAAGGTGATTTTTTAAAAAGGATTAGATATATTGATTATGGAGAAGTGTTGTGAGCCACAGTAACTTAATGGAGTAGTCCTCAACCTACAACCACAATTGAGCCCAACATTTCTGTTGCTAGATGAAACAGCTGTTACAGTAAGTGAATTTTGCCCCATGTTACGATCTCTCTTGCCACAGTTGTTAAGTGGATCACTCCAGTAGTTAATAACGTGGTTGCTAAGTGAATCTGGCCTCCCCATTGACTTTGCTGGTCAGAAGATGGCAAAAAGTGATCACATGACCCTGGGACACTACAACTGTCATAAATATGAGTCAGTTGCCAAGAGGCTGAATTTGGATCACATGACCATTGGGAATGCTGCAACCATCACAAGTGTGAAAAACAGTCATGTCACTTTTTTCAGTGCCACTGTAACTTCAAACAGTCATTAAATGAACTGTTGTAAATGAAGGACTACTTGTATTAAATTAGCGCCTCCGACTTCACAGCCACTCTACCTCTAAATACTAATTCCTTGCTTTGAAGGCAAATGATGCAAAGCAGCCCCTATTGTTTCCATGTGTTGCTTGCAAGTTTTCTGGAATCAACTGACTAATCACAATTTAGGCTGGACCAGATGGAAATTTGCTCTGATCCAGACAAGCTTGCGGTATATTCATATTCCTTTAAGGCCGTGTTTCGCAACCTCAGCAACATTAAGGTGTATGGACTTCAACTCTCAGAATTCCCCAGTAAGCATCAGACATCTTAAAATTGCAGAGGTTGAGAAACACTGCTTTAAGGCATGGAGATGGCTCTCCACCAACTATTGGTAATCTGCAGTTCCCATCATACTGTACCTGGCCCGCTTGGTAGATGGATAAAGAAGATGATGGGAGCTGTAGTCCAAAAACATTTGGAGGGCTGCAAGTTCCTTCTGTTCTAAGGTGTCTCTTCCATGGAGTCAAACAGTAACTCTCAAAAGGATGGGAACATTGCTTGTTTCTAGTCTTGCAAGCCACCGGTTGGTTTATCTGAAGGAGTTAATGGTTCATCTGCAGTCCAGCAGGCCACTGAAAAATTCAGATAGCTCTGTTTGTGACCAAACAGGATGTATTAAAGGTCAATTTTTAGTTGCAGAAGTATGTTTGTATAAAACGCTTGGCAATTGGGAACAAGCAGATCTGTTTCTTCTATTTGTTTGGCAACATTTGTCCACACTTTGTGATATTTTTAGCATTCCGGCAACAGTGGGAATAAAAGTCTCCAACTGAAGTGATAGTAAGATTTTGTTGCCAGCCTGCTGCAGGATATTATTATATTCATTTAAAAGATATAATACTGTAATAAAAAAATAAAAAAAACACTCAATGCAGAGGGATCTCCAGGTGAAATGGACTATTGTATTGAAACATAACCAGTTACAAAACACAAAGCTAAATTAAAATAAATATTATTTTAGATCATTATATTAGATTAAAATGCATATATTTTTCTTTGTGTGTAGGGAAAATTAGAAAGCAGCTGGCAACACCTAGCCTACAGATGCCAGTTCTTAACAATTGTCACATTGAATGCGAATCTTTAAAAAGGGAAGCAACAGCTGTTGGGAACCCAGAGTTAACTCCTAAAAAGATTTTGCAATAAAAAGATGGATCGAAGAAATAATAGACCAACCCGTAGATTGGAAACCAGAGATCTTTTTGCTGGGTATTTTAAACAGAAAATATAGTAAAGAAATACGGTACTTAATTCTACATATACGGTAACAACGGCAGCAAGAATAGCATACACACAGTTCTGAAAAAATGAGAATATGCCATCAGAGGAAGAAGTGATAAGAAAAATCCTGGACTGTGCTGAGATGGACAAATTAACAAAAGAGATAAAAGAAAAGGAAGACACAGAGTACTATCTAATATGGAACAAGTGGTATGACTGGTTGGAGATTAGAAATAATAGAGGAGAATAAATGTGGAAAGGTCAAAAGTGGAAAATGTGTGTATAATAATGTATAGTAATAATAATATGTATTATTCTTAGTATGAAGTATAGTATGAAGGAAGAAAAATGCAAATAAGAAACAACGGGGCAACAAAGACAAATAATCTAAAGAAGAATAAGGGGGGGAATGTAAATAATAGAAGATTACCGTTACGAAATCGCTGTTTAAAAAAAGGGAGGAGTATATACTGTGTGTGTATGTGTGTTATGTTTTGTTTTGTTTTGTTTTGTTGGTTTAAAAAAAAAAGATTTTGCAGATCTCTTAGAACAAATAGCCTTGCACACACTGAGGAAGGTAGGGTTTTAAGGATAGATGGAAAGTTGGCAAATCCCAGCTGATGCATCAAATCTGATCTTGAGTCTCTTGGAAAATATTGCTGATGTTGAATAACCTCATTTGGAATAAAGGTGTGACCTTATCATCATAAATTGTAGTATCTTAAAGAAGCCCACACTTCATATTGGTTGTATATTGTCTTGCATTATGTCTGGGACACCAATGATATTACAGGGGTCTCCAAACTTGGCAACTTTTAAGATTTGTGGACTTCAACTCCCAGAATTCCTAAGCCAGCCATGTTGGCTAGGGAATTCTGGGAGTTGAAGTCCACAACTCTTAAATTTGACAAGTTTGAGAGCCCTGCTATAGGGAAATTGTTTGTGACTGCAATGTGTTCGAATTAGTTGGGGAGGAGTGTAAACAGATGTGGCAACAGGGAGAGGTAGACAACTATCTGGCTGCTTACCCCATTTTGTCTGCAAGTCTACTTTGTTCCCCCCCTCCCCAGTATGATTACCTTTGCAATATGATTTAAGACCAGAGCAGAAATACCATTGGGAGAAGCAGCAGTAAATGCAAAAAAGCAAAGGACAAAATAGTTCAGAGTTCCCATTCAACCTTTTCCTTCTCCAGTTTCCTTCCCACCTCATTTGACAGAAATACATCCTATTGGCAGCTTACGTTAACTTGGTGTCTGCAAAAATAAAGCAATACTTAAGGGGCCAATAACAAATAACCCCTTTTTTTAAGCATCTCACAAATTTGGCTCCCATTTTCAGCTGCTAAGCAGCAATGCACAATTCCCCCAAGGATGGATTTCAATTAATCCTATAGTACGTTCAATTTCCTAATGGTAAGAGCAGATTAGCAATGGAAGAATAACAGAGTCAAAAGAGTCCTTGGAGGTCTTCTAGTCCAACCCCCAGCTCAAGCAGACAGCAAATGGCTGTCCAATCTCTTCTTAAAAACCTCCAGTGTTGGAGAACCCGCAACTTCTGGAGGCAAATCATTCCACTGATTAATTGTTCTGTCAGGAAATTTCTCCTTAATTCTAGGTTGGTTCTCTCCTTGATTAGTTTTCATCCATTGCTTCTTATCCTGTCTTCAGGTGCTTTGGAAAATAGGTTGACACCCCCCCCCCTCTTTTTTGTGGCAACCCCTTAAATATTGCAATACTGCTATCATGTCACCCCTATTTTTTTTTCTCATTAAACTAGTTCAGTTCCCTTAAGGAGACTGAGAGTGGCTTCTCTTTTACAAATGGAACCTTTGGGAAGCATTAAGATAATAAGGAAGTTAAGAAGGAAACTGTGAGCGCAGACCTTGTTACTTCTGCATTCTGCATGCCTTGTTGAAACACAGGAAGGAAGGAATTTTGTTTGTGATGCTGCATGAGCGATTAACACATGCAGATCTTTGTGTCCCTTGTGGCAAAGGAGGAGGACAAGGGCTGAAGGGATCTAGGTACCCTCAGTCAGAAGATTTGGAGCAATAAAGCCACATGCATATTCATTTTACTTCAACAAAATTAGAATAACAATATGCAGAGAAAGAAAGAAAAAAAACAGTCTCTAAACAGGTTTTCTTCCTAATCCCAAAACTAATTTGTACAAAGCTAAGGGTGAACCAATGCAAGCAAATACAGGAATGACACGCTCACTTCCCACTCTGCGAAAATTGTAGCATCAGGATTACCTACCCACTTGGGGATTTGATGTTTAATGGATCTCAAGCACTTAAGCTACCCCAATAAATATGCAAGTGTCTGATGCAAAATGTGTAGGAATTCCTTATTTTATTTATTTGGAGTGAGCTGAGTTTTATTGCATGCTATAAGCTGTCCAGAATCTTTTGTACAATTGTAATAAATAAAATCCCTTTCCAAGTGGACACTTGGACTGTAATAAAATGCAGAGTGGTATGATCAGATTTCGTATTGTGCTGCACCTCTAATAGCAATATAGCATGTACAGAATTGCTCCTGCACTCAAACAGTGTCACAAGAAACTGGTATTTCCTCCTATTTTCTCTATAACTATTAGGTACAAAATTCTCCCTGTATGCTACAATGAGAAAAGACTGACTAGAACTGTTGGCAGAATAGAATAGAATAGAATAGAATAGAATAGAATAGAATAGAATAGAATAGAATAGAATAGAATAGAATTATTAGCCAAATGTAATTAGACACACAAGGAATTTGTCTCCGATGCAGAAGTTCTCAATGTACATGCCCAGCAACAGAGTAATAATAATCATAATAATGATGCTGATAAGAAGGTAAGATATAAAGAGTGCTGCAAGAAAGAATGAAAAATTAGGGTTGGGGGAAGCAGAAGTGTCTTCCAGAGCCAAGTCTTCTGATGAAAGCTTAATGTAAGCAGAGAACATGGGTCTTCCATGAGATCCTTAGGAGTTGTCAATCCTGATATGGTCGGGGTGGAACAAACCTATCTAGATATTCTATCCAATGTAGAACATCTTGTAAATATAACAGAAAACCCAGGGCCCTTGAATAGATTCTTAGGGGGTGATCCCTCATCAATGGGGACCAGAGAAAAAACACTATCTACAGCTGGCAGACATGTCCATGAGAGTTACCTTAGAAGTTTCAGCATCTGAGAATGGCAGAAGTTCTTGCTTCCAGGGCTTGAAGGTCTGCCTGTCAGTCTGCCTGTCTGACACTAGGAAGGGTTAAAGGGCACTCTGGCTCTGCTCAAGTGCTGGTCGATGACCTGGGAGTGGTAACGTGGAGGCAGGCAGCTGAGAACTAGGGAGGAGCTTAGAAATCAAGAGGTTACCTGGCTCTTGATAAATACAGAGGAGATAAAAAAAGATATTGGGTTGCCGCATTTTTCCCTCAATTTCTTCTTCTTCTACATTAAAGCCAGCAATCATGGACTGAAATGTCCTGGGTACAAAACAGATACAAAATGATGGTCACCTCCTTCCTACCTCAAAGGATATTAAAAGCAGAGCAACATAGTGAGGGACAAACAGACTCTTAATATACATTCAGCATCTTCACTTCTCACTTTAAGCCAAAGGCAGTTTAGTGGCAACCCTACCCACCCAAGTTTGTTAATGGCCTTGGTCTCAGGAACATGGAACTTGTGATTCTCCACACGTTGCTGAAGTATAACCCCAGAAGCTCTAGCCATGGATGTCTGCACTAGTCGCAATGATGGCAAAATGAGAAAACGCGCATGTCCCCCCCAAAAGTTCTAACCTTTTATATTTGTGTTGCAAAGACATATACAAGCACATAAGGAGCAGAGTTTATGTTATGCCATTGCAAACATGTGATGTTAACTGCCTGAGGGAAACAAGGAATGCAGCTTAGTCCCTTCTGGAAGTCCACATACCATAGATACAGACAGACAGATTGTCCCAGCTTAGCTGCTGAACTGGGTAGGTCTTGCTTTTATAAAGGCAGGAATTGTTTATCTATAAAATCTTGTTGTATATGCTCACTATTCAATATATATGCAGATCTATCTTGCTGTCCCTTTTGGAGTAAACAAAGAGCAGAAAAAGAGAAGTGGTAGGCAAAAGAAATTGAAGATAAGAGATTAAACAAAAGGAAATACTGTAAAGCTAAATACACTATACAGGTAGTCCTCGACTTACAGCCACAATTGAGCCCAACATTTCTGTTGTTCAGCGAGACAGTTTGGCCCCATTTTATGACTTTTCTTGCCACGGTTGTTCAGTGAATCACTGCAGTCCAACTGTTTTTAAGTGAATCTGGCTTCCCCATTGACTTTGCTTGTCAGAAGGCCGCAAAAGGGGATCAGGTGATCCAGGGACAGTGCAACCGTCATAAATATGAATTGGTTGCCAAGCGTCTGAATTTTGGTCATGTGACCCTAGGGGTGCCGCAGCAGTTGTGTGAAAAACAGTCATAAGTCACTTTTTTCAGTGCTGCTGTAACATTGAATGGTCACTAAATGAACTGTTGTAAATGACCTGTACAATAAAGCTAAATATACAGTATATATACGGTAAAGTTACAGTATTTACGGTATACTGTATAAATACTGTAAAGCTAAATATATATACAATATAAGTAAACTACAACCAACATTAATAGATTGAAGTTGCAGCTATCTTGAGGTCACTTAAATATAAAGACATTTTTCCTGGTTATCATGACACTGAAACAGTCTATATATTGAGGTTGCTGATTTTTAAGAAGAGGTTAGGAGATTAGAGGCTAGATTTTCCTGAATATAAATGATCCTTGTGGTTCCTTCACAACTCTATGATTCTATAATTTGTGTATTGATGATATTAAGCTAGCAGGAATAGCCAACACCATAGGCTCAAGATCCAGATGGATTTTGACAGGCTTGAACACTGGGCCCTATCTAACAAAATGAAATTCAATGTTAGAGAAAAGTAAAGTCTTACACCTAAGCAAGAAAAGCCAAAAGTACACATATAGATTGGGTGAAACCAGGCTTAATAGCAGTAACTGGGAGAGGGATCTTGGAGTCTTAGTAGACAATCAATTAAATATGAGCCAACAATGTGCAGCGGCAGCCAAAAAAGCCAATGCAATCCTAAATTGCATTAACAGAGGGATTCAATCAAGATCACATGAGGTACTAATACCACTTTATAAAGCCTTAGTAAGACCACACCTAGAATACTGCAACCAGTTTTGATCTCCACACTATAGAAAAGGCGTTGAGACTCTAGAAAAAGTGCAGAGAAGAGCAACAAAGATGATTAGAGGACTGGAGGCTAAAACATATGAAGAATGGTTACAGGACCTGGGCATGGCTAGTCTAGTGAAGAGAAGGACCAGGGGAGACATGATAGCAGTGTTCCAATATTTGAGGGGCCGTCACAGAGAGGAGGGGGTCAACCTATTTTCCAAAGCACCTGAAGGCCAGACAAGGAACAATAGATGGAAACTGATCAAGGAGAGATTCAGCCTAGAAATAAGGAGAAATTTTCTGACAGTGGGAACAATCAACCAATGGAGCAGTTTGCCTTCAGATGTTGTGGGTGCTTCATCACTGGAAGCTTTCAAGAAGAGACTGGACTGCCATCTGTCAGAAATGGTGTAGGGTCTCCTGCTTGGGGGGGGGGGTTGGACTAGATAACCTACAAAGTGCCTTTCAACTCTGTTATTCTAATTCTAATATTATTTCCATAACGCTGTAAATGTTTCACATTCAGTAACTTGGCCATTTTTCATGCTAGAGCTCAAAGAAGAGTAAGATAATTTGTTTGGGGATTATACTTATAGGTAGTGTAGGAGTTGGACTGCAAGACAGTGGCAGATTTTTTTTCTTTTGGCATGTGGAGGGCCCCGATTCAAACCCTCGCATTTCCAAATAAGGCAAAGGTAAGGAGTAGAAAGCTTTTTTGTACTTGAAATCCCAAAGTCCCACTGATGGATTACTTGGCAGGTCTGGAATAGAATAAAGCATTCTCCCTCTGCTCCAAGGCAACTTCCCAATCTTCCCGAGAGACTGAAAGAAGGAACTAACTGAACGCTAGTTCAGTCAGTGAATTTGTAAAATAGATGATATTTAAAGAGGCACTTCCTGGTTCATATCTCAGTTCTTACACCATTCCCCTGTTTCACCATCCTGCATTTCTCCCCCCTTACTTCCCATGTAATTTGGCATAGGAATGTGCAAGGTCAGTGGAAAAATCAACAGCTACCTCTTGATCTTTCAAAACCTTGCTCCATGCCTCCTTGGGGGATTTTTCTTAACGAAGTCAGTTTGAGGGCTAGAAACCTGCTTAATTCTATGCTGGCTCTTGGAGTGTGACAAGTGCTGCTGAGAGGAGTTGGCACTGAACAAGAGAGGTTGGTATCTGGTGGTCTTTAGAGTGTCCCACATTTTCTCATTCAGTTGGTGGTTCTATCTTGAGTCCTTGAATCAGCCTTTAAAAAAGGAGGAGAGGGTCTAGAAAGATAGCACGCCCTGGCATCCTCTTGGCCCAGCACCTGTTAGGGGGTTCTCATGATAAGAGAGATTCCCAAAGATCTTTTCCAACTGGATCAGAGCTGATGAAATGAGCTACTATTCACAAGAGCGGATTCCTTTTAATAAAGTTCATTATCTGAAAAGATGCTGCCAAATTCCTCCAGAACAGTGTTAGGCACCATTCTAAAAAGAGGGTTGCCTTCATTTTCTTCCAAAGGCTGAGAGAACATAATCATCCAGATGAGTTCCATGCCTACCACAGGCTAAAATTTATCTCACCCTGCTCCTCAGCCGGCCCTGAGCCACTCACTGACAATTTTAAATCCTTTATATATTTAGCTGACAGATGAAGCGTGGCAAAATCAAATCTAGCCGACAAAAAGGGGAAAGACTGAATTCTAATTGCTTAAACCCCAAATTGCCTGACAGAAGGGGTGAAATAGGAGGGCTGCGGCTTTAAAATCCCTCTCTGTATTTTGACCCTGTAATTTTTTTCCCCTTTATTAAAAAAAATGAATGGATTTTTATTACAAACACCTTCGGGGTTGTGTTGTGCCTCTTTTAGTTTTTCCTCTGTTGATTGTTATCATTCTGCATATCAGATGGGTGGATTCTTTTCACCCAGAATACACATGGCCCTTTCAGTACAGGAATTCTGATCCCGTTCCCTAGGCCATCTGTAAAAAGGAGTTGCAATTCCTACGTGAATGGGCAATCAATTAAAAGGGCCAACTAGGGAGAACCTCACAAGTGGCTTCCAGATGATTGCAGTCACACTGTTTGGTAAGCAGCTCGTGATCCTGGCAGCCAGGGGGGAAGATTGTCATATGTATTAATTAACCACAGCCAGGTCAAATAAATGGGCAGTTTTTACATGGTAACACCCTGCTAATGAATGGTCACTATGGAAGAAGGGGAGGCATGGGTTCTAGTTAACCATTCTGCTCCAGTGAAAATTTCCAAATGAAGCAAATGTTTCTAGACAAGTCAGAGCAAACTGATTTGGCAAAGTTCAGTTTCCAGAAGGTTTCCGGCTAAGCTCCTCTCTCAGCTGACTGAAGCAAACACAAATGCTGCTTCTGCCCCAGAGGGCCTAACTGGAATCTGTACAGGAATGTGTAGCTCAGCCTGGACGGGTGGTTCCGTTATTGCACCAGGTAGAGCACGGGTGTCAAACTCGATCACGTCACGTGACTTATCATGACGTATCGCAACATTTTTTGCCTTTGCGGAGCCGGGGTGGGTGTGGCCTGCGCGTGATGCATCTGGCCCACAGGCCTCCAGTTTGACATCCCTGATGTAGAGGATCAAATGGTGGATGAGAAATCCTAGTTCTGTGGAGCTTCCAAGCAAGTTTCCAGGAAGATATTGAAGGGCTCTGGAACAAAGGGAAATTGTTTAGTCTAACTGTTGCTTTCTTGCTTTTTGTAATCAGCTTTTGCTCCAGGGAAATCTCATACAAGCATGGGAAACATGTACATGGATGGGATATACTGAAAGAGGGAATAAGGGAGTGTACAGGAATGATTGATGTCTCTCTTATGATGTAATGCAGACATGTCAAACTCGCGACGTCATGTGATGTCGCGCAACGTATCGGGAGAGTTTTGCCATTGTCGGCACAGCTTCCGCATGACGCGTCTGGCCCGCGGGCTGGCAGTTTGACACCCCTGCTGTAATGGCTCTGTTGTCTGATTTTCATTGGCTAACAAAGTTTATAAAGCAATGCTACCAACTTTCTAAGGTGTGGCACTTCTGGACTCTGCCAGCATTCTAGATTGTTGGCCACCCAGCTGCTTTTAATTTGATCAAATAAAGTGCTGCTTGATCAAGAAGTCTCCGCTTGGGTTATCTGATTAGATTGATATGGTATCTCAAGTTCAAGTAAGGGACTGGGACCTTACAATATTATTGTGATGAGGAAATGCATTCAAACAAGTGTGGATCCATAAGCAAATGGGGATAGGCATATAAATCTAAATCAAATCTACTCCTGTTGCAGAGGATGATGACAATAGTCTTGAAGAAGGTATGTAGCAGCCATTAAAAAAATATTAACTTAACCCAGAAAGGCAAGAGAAGGTGAGGAGGAAACTCAAGACTGGGCCACTTTAGTGTTCTTTTGTACAGAGCAGTGTTTTTCAAACTTGGCAACTTTAAGAAGTGTGGACTTCAAATTCCAGAATTCCCCAACTGCTCACTTTAAGGACTTTTAAGTGAAGGAGAGTTCATAATGTCCTGAGCTAAATTCTTCTAGTGACATATAAGGCTGTTGTTTGTATTCCCCCTCTGGTTTAGTAAAACAATTTCCTTGCAACTGCTAACTATTTTCCTGCCCTGGAGCAACCAAAATTGTTCTGTCTCATCTTTCTTACCTGAAAGTCCTTCAGATATTTGGAAAGTTTACAAGATCCTTCCTGCTTTTTTTCTTTGTCGCTGGGGCAAACATATTCCCGAGACAAATTCCAACTCCACATTCCAGTCATCTCTTATCAGAGAAAATGGGGATTTGGAGCAAAACATCTCCAAATTCAGAGAAGAGATAGAAGAGAAGTGGACAATCCATTGTCCAAGGGTTACATATGACTACGAGTCCATTTCTGCATCCTGCAGTCACTGATTTAATTCACCATAATGCTTAATTAATGGTGAAGAGCAAATTGTAGGCTTTTAAAAAATTTTTTTTATAAACAGACAACCCTTAGGAACATTCATATTTCCTTTCAACTCTTAATTCCTCCAAAGGGGAAAAATATCAGGATGAAGTCTTTGAGTAATGTCCCTGCATCACCATGGTACTCTCTATAGAACAGTGATAGCGAACCTTTTAGAGACCGAGTGCCCAAAGTGCAACCCAAAACCCACTTATGCATCGTCGGGTGCCGGGTAGGTGTGGCCCATTGGCTGGGTGTGGCCCATTAGCTGGGTGTGGCCCATTGGCTGGGCGTGGCCCATTGGCTGGGCATGGCTGCAGTGGTAACGGCAGACTGGGTGGGACTAAAAAGTTCAATCAATCAATTCCAACTTTGCAAGATTTTTTTTCCCACAAGAAGTTGAAATTGACTGATTGATTGAACCTTTTTTTTTTTTTTGCACATGGCGGCAGAGGCCTAAAGCGAAAAGGTTTTATAAAACCCAGCTGAAGGCCTAAGACTGGGGCAATGGCGCTCGTGCCCACAGAGAGGGTCCTGAGAGCCGCCTCTGGCACCCGTGCCATAGGTTCGCCACCACTGCTATAGAAGCTTACAAAGAGAGGAAACAAAGTGAAGCAAAAGAATCAATTGCGCAGTGGAAATTATTCCTGGGATAGTCCCTAACAATATGTTCCAAGGCTGCTCAGAGTTAAAAAGAACCGCTGAATTCTACAGTGAGATTCTTTGATTTGATCATGCTTGGGGATAAGTAGATCTAACCCTCAAAAAATCCCACAAGTAGGACATTGATCCTCAAAACACAAATATCCTGCAGCACTTTAAACACTAAGCAATTTCCCATGTTAGCAGATTTTGTGCACTATTGCTTATTTCATCAAGTTGCAATCCACACCGTCTGAGACAGCAACACAGAACAGAATAATAGAATAGAATAATAACTTTCTTGTCACTTTGAATGTACACTAATCGGCATACATTAAAATGAAATTTCATTGCATACAGCTCTCAAAGGGTCACCATCTCCAATATACACTACATAAATATGACAAAAATACCCATATACCCATATACATTATATGACACAGAGAAGCAACAGTCTAGTTCGGGTTCTGTATAGACGTGGATGGTGAGAAAAATGAATCTTGTGAATTTACCAGACAGATGGCATAGGGAACAAATCTATTACAGACTTGGGTAGTTCTGCTAGAAATACTTCAAAACCTCCTCCCAGAGGGAGGCAACAGAAACAGACCGTAAAGTGGGTGTGTAGGGTCTCTAACAATGCTTTGAGGTCTAAGAACATAGTGCTTATAGGCAGCATCCTGAATATCAGGAAGAGAGATTCCTATCTCGGCTGTCCTTACCAATCTCTGCATGGACTTTCTATCTGAGGCACTGCTGCCACCAAACCAGACAGTGATGCAGTTTGTTAAAATGCTCTCAATCGTGCCTCTGTAAAAAGTGGCCAGGACAGAAGGAGAAAGATGTGCTCTCCTCATCCGACGCAGGAAATGCAGATGCTGGTTTGCACACTTCACTAAGGTTGTGGAGAGACCAATTCAGATTGTTAGCTATCTGCACCCCCAGATACTTAATACTGCTGACCACTTCTACAGCTGCATTCTTGATACTGAGTGGAGTATCAATTCTTAATCTTCCAGATTACTGGTTTCCCTTTTGATGTTCAGCGGCCTTTAGTTTTACTGCAGATTTATTCATCCCAAGCTGAGTTTAAAAACTGGCCATTATTGGCAAGGCAATTGTGTTAATGGAGGATCTCCATTGCTGGCAGGGCTGTTGATACATGGTGATCTGAAGATGGGCATCATATGGTAGTCATTTGGAATGGTACTGCCACCTTGTGTTGAACTGAACAGCCCACACTGTGTAACATGTCAACCATGCTGAAGCACAATTGCTTACTGCCATTATAGTTAATCTTTAATTTGATTTCTCCTCCGCAGCATAATACTATATTTTAAACAAGATTTGTGGTATCCAAACCCCCAAAGTCTACAGTTTTAGATTTGTGACAGACTTATTCTAAGTTACAAATCCTGATTTGCAGGAACCTCAGCCTGTAACCTTTTCAGCTCCAAATAGGGTCTCAAGACTCAAGATAGGAAGTGACGTGGCAGCAAATGAATGTTGATTAATGGAGTGTTTTCCCATCCTTTCCAGGGAATTGGAATTGAGACTTGTCTCACCTCTGAGTTAGTCAGATACATTTTGATGATAATTGGATTAAGTATTTCCATGGTTCACACTGTGCGATTCATCTGTCTTTATACCTACTGTGAACATAGTATGAAATTACTACAGGATGGAACGGGGGGAGATAAGAACTATAGTACAGAACTTTAAGCTATTATTTATTCAATGTATGAATTCATACCTTTCTTCAGACTTAAATTAGGAGTCATCCTTTTGAGAATTTCCAGAGCAGCATACAAATTAGTTACTTCAATACTGATATAGGTGGTTTTTTTTACATAACATACAGTAGTGTCCTGTTGCCCAGTGAAATTGAATAGTTGGATAGACAAGAATATTGAATGAATGAATGAATGAATGAATGAATGAATGAATGAATGAATGAATGAATGAAGTTGTGATTGCCACTAAATTGTGGATAGCCATCTCCTTACATGAATTTTGAGGAGGACTAGGCAAATTTGTGGAGCATAGAAATACTAGTCACAATGATTGTAGATAGCTGCCAGTTTCAGACCATGTTCCTTGGTACTGGTATAAACAAACTTGGTTGGAGAAGCATAGAGCACTCAAATTCACCTTGAAGTCTTCCTATAAGGCTCTAGAATAGAATGTTGGATTAAACTGACCCCTGGCCCATCTCATTATTATATATATATATGTGGGAAATCATACAGATCTTATCTTGAAGGCACCAAATAGAAGTGGCTGATGTTTTAATAATTAAAAGGAACATGCTAATAATAAATATAAAGAGTGACTTTGATGTGTGAATTTCAACACAGAAGAATGCCTAATACCTCTTTAGAGGCAATGTCATTGGAATGCAGCATTACATCGCCCTTGGCACTCTGCCAAGGCAATAGCCCCAAAGCCAAGGCTTAACCTACAAAGTAAAGGTGATGTCGCCCTCTTTAGAGGCGACGTCATTGGAATGCAGCATTACAAGGTATGTCTTACCTTGGACATACAAAACAGACATGTTTTACTGTACTTACAAAGAACTTCCTGAGAAAAGATAAAGAAAAAAAATGAAAAATCAACTTTTGGAACACTACCTTATTCCTTTTAAGAATGTCCCAAAAACTGATTTTTCATTTTTTTTCCTTTATCATCAAGACTTTTGAAAGCAAAAGAAGGAATAGAGAATTGGCTTATTTGATCAAGATTAAAACTCTCTGGAATCCTTACTGCATATCAGACATTAATACAATCGAGCAAGTTCATAAGTATTTACAAGAAAAGTTCTGGCATTCTTCTGTCCATAATAGACTACCTTATGCTACTAGACTTGAAATTCTTGGTTTGGATCGTTTAGAACTGTGCGGTCAGATTTAAGTATTGCATATAAAATTGTACATAGTAATGCTTTACCTGTAAATGGCTTTTATATCTTTAATCATAATGTAACATGTGTAAACTACCACTTTAAACCTAATGTAAACTGCTCTAAATTTGATTGTAAAAAATTCAATTTTTGTAACAGAATTGTCAGAGTCTGGAATATCTTACCTGATTCAGTCATCTCAGCCATTAACTTTCACAGTTTTAATTCTAACTTCTGTGGACCTCACTCCATATTTAAGAGGTCCCTAAGTGGGCTTGTGTGTGTAAGTGCACTGGCATGTTCTATCATCCCTATCACATTTTGATTTTCTTATTTTCTTTTGTTTAAATTTGTAATTTTTGTTTGACATTTTAATGGGTTTTTCATGACCAGGACTTAATGATGAAACTTTAAACATTTGTTTATAGGTAAGTTATGGGAAGAGGACAATTTTTTGTTGTTGTATGTTTAGAGAAAGTGATAAGTTATGGTATTAAAATTGAAACAAAGTGTAAAACTTGTGAAGGAGTTTTTGAGAGAAGATGAAGATAAAATGATAAGAAATGAATTTATAAATCGCTATTTGAAGAGATTCAAGATTAAGATTTTCAATATATTGTTTCCAGTATATTTTAATATTGTTTTTCTTGATTAATTCAATGACAAAGTTTTAAAGATTTGTATATAGATATGAGATATGGGTAGAAGAGGGTTTTTTGTTGTATTTTTACAGAAAATGATAAACAAATTAAATGAATATGAAATTGATTTGTTTAAGGCCAATATATATATATATATATATAGTGAAGAGCTCTTGGGTTGAAATGTTAGAGAAGGTGGTAACATACAGAATAGCTCTTTTCAAACATTTCCAGAAACTTATTTCTTAGAATAGCTAAAGTTACAGCTCTAAAAACATTTAATAAATTTAAGCTATACAGTAGCTACATCTTAGTCTAGTATCTAATAAAATTATTTTCTTCCCATTTTAACAGTAAGTAAAAATAGCTCAACTTGCAATAATTTCTGAACTGTTTTTTTTTCTTGTTCCAGAAAATACCACATTTTACTCAGAAGTAACTTTCTGTATCCCCTATTGGGAAACATGCAAAAATGCAAATGAAACTCCCTGTGGTCAGTAAGGAGAAGAGTTTTAATTCCAAGACCAGCTTTACTTCTACAAACATCCTTCTGAGCTCTAATGAGGTGAAGATTCTATTCTTGATCACACTCAGTAGGTTTGGAAAGCTTTAGAATGCTAGTAAATAATTATTACATCAGAAAACAAGCATTTCCTCACCCAGAGGTGCTATTCCATTTTAGGGGAAGAAAACTGCTATTGCTACTAATGGATTGGTTTACTTTGAAATGAAGACACACAATTCAAAGGTGGGATCTTAGTTAGAAATCGTAACGGCCGTACAATGGAGGAAACACAAAGTGCTGTAATTTGCAGAATATCCAACTTGGTCTTGAAATGAGGGACATGGGTTATCATTTGTGCAGTTTTCCCCAACAGCTGCCATCGAAATTTGAATTTTCTCAATTAGCTCAGCCAGTGACTACAGTTAGTTGGGAAAGATGGTAGTTATGGCCTTGGTAAGGCCACACTTGGAATACTGCATCCAGTTTTGGTCACCACGATGTAAAAAAGATGTTGAGACTCTAGAAAGAGTACAGAGAAGAGCAACAAAGATGATTAGGGGACTGGAGGCTAAAACATATAAGGAACGGCTGCTGGAATTGGGTATGTCTAGTTTAATGAAGAGAAGGACGAGGGGGGACATGATAGCAGTGTTCCAGTATCTCAGGGGCTGCCACAAAGAAAAGGGAGTCAAGCTATTCTCCAAAGCGCCTGAAGGCAGGACAAGGAGCAACGGGTGGAAACTAATCAAGGAGAGAAGCAACCTAGAACTAAGGAGAAACTTCCTGACAGTTAGAACAATTAACCAGTGGAACAACCTGCCTCCAGAAGCGGTGAATGCTCCAACACTGGAAGTTTTTAAGAAGAGACTGGATGGCCATTTGTCTGAAATGGTATAGGGTTTCTTGCCTGAGCAGGGAGTTGGACCAGATGACCTCCAAGGTCCCGTCCAACTTTATTATTATTATTATATAGATCAAAATAGCTGGAGGATAGATTGCAAGTCCTCACTGACCCTTAAGTGAATGAAAGTTCACACGCTAGATTTGCTTGTGTTGAATGTGAAGCTGGTTCATCTTGACGTGTAACAATAATTCAAATTGCAGCCATTCAGCACATCCACATTAAACGGGACAACTGTATTTTCCTTCAACAGAATTGCCAAAGCTGGGGTTGAAGTTGCCTTCCGTGATTACTCGACTCTTCCCAATGCCAAAGCTGGATGTTGACACTCAATATGTAAACTCAAAACAGTTTGGGGCATTCCCTACGTTACTCCCATCACTTCCAAAAATACACCGTTCCTCTTGATATCTGCGGCAGGGAAGGCCAATGACTTTCAGCAGCCTTTGTACTAGACCCAAATATCATAATAAGAACTCCTTGATGTTTCTACACCAAGGCTATTCACCTGTTGCTTGATACCTGGAGTTACTAGATTTGGAATGCATCACTCTCTAGGTCAGAAAGACTGAGTAGGGAGTAGAAGCCCATTGGTGGGTTTTCTGGAAATAGAGAGAGGAATTTATACCAACTGACTAGAAGGGCTTCTTGTCCCTCTGCTTTAGAGTAACCATTGCCTGATAAGTAACCTGCTTTAAAGAGGACGGTTCTATGAAAATCAGCAGTCCACAGCTCTTCAGGTAATCTCCACAATATTCAGCCATCTTTCAGGGCATTGTGGGAAATAAGATTCCTTCTCCTGCTGTCTACAAAGAGGTGCCCAGTATAAATTCAGTTTAAGATGAACCAGGAGGAAGATAAAAGAAGGATCTTGGGGTGGTCCATCAGAGTGAACAATTGGACAACAGCCCCAAATAAAATATTCCTAGTTTTGTACTACATCATTTGATCTGTAGTAAAAAAAATATGTTTTTCATTTTAAGAGTTGTGTTCCTGTGCCTTTCTTTTTCAGAAAACACCTGTTGCAGGCCATTTATACTGACAGTAGTTGGTGGATTCTAGGAATTGTAGAATCAGTTTTCTTTTTAATTTGAACCCTGGAGGTACAGCACGTAACCTTTAAATTAAAGCCTTTTTTAGCCAGCTTATTTTTTCTGCGAGTCAAGCTGACATAAATGGCCAAGTCTCAGAAAGAAAGGGGTGTGCTTGGATCAGCCAGAAATTACAGATATTCCTTGATTTACAGCCACTATTCCAACTGGAACTTCCATTACTGATCATTAAATAAATCACACCCAATTTTACAACCTTTTTGCTGAGATTAATAAGTGAATCATGTAGTTATGTTAAGGAATCATGTGGTCATTAAGTGACCTGTGAATCTGGCTTTCCCCATTGACTTTACTTATCAGAAGCCCCCTGGGAAGGTTGTAAATGGTGATCACATCATCCTGGGATGCTGCAACTATTGTAAATACATACCAGTTGCCTTTTGATCACATAACTGCTGGCATGGGTGTAACAGCTGTAATTGTGAGGACTGGATGCAAGGTACTTTTTTCAGTGCAGTTCCAATGGTCGTTAAATGAATGGTTGTAAGTTGAGGACTACCTATATCAGTGATGGCGAACCTTTTAGAGACCGAGTGCCCAAACTGCAACCCAAAACCCATTTATGCATTGTCGGGTGCCGGATGGGTGTGGCCCATTGACTGGGTGTGGCCCATTGGGTGGGCATGGCTGCGGTGGTAACGGCAGACTGGGTGGGACTAAAAAGTTCAATCAATCAATTCCAACTTTGCAAGATCTTTTTTTTCTCGCAAGAAGTTAAAATTGACTTGATTGATTGAACCTTTTTTTTTTTTTTTTTTTTTGCACATGGCGGCGGAGACCTAAAGCGAAAAGATTTTATAAAACCCAGCTGAAGGCCTAGGACTGAGATGACGGCGCGGGTGCCCACAGAGAGGGCTCTGAGTGCCGCCTCTGGCACCCGTGCCATAGGTTTGCCACCACTGACCTATATCAATCTTTGGTCCCTATGGCTCTTGGCCATCTCACTTTGCCTCTAATGTAAAGAACAATGAAGCATTTTATATATCTCCCAACTGGTTTTTGGATGCGCTCAGCTTAAGGGGGAAACCCCTACTCAACAAAGGACCTAGCATCACTTAAAAGCTTTGAATGAAATGACTGTAATGTCATGGGGACATGGCCAAGAAAAGGGTTGCTGGGCTTATTTGTGTTACCCTTGGGTGCAACTGGGAAGGTAGCTCTGTTTCTCCCGTGTAAAGACCAAAATGACAGATCTTACTTGAAGCTGCCTTATACAGACTCAGAACTTTAGACCTCCTATTTTTTCACTGCTTACCTTTGGTTGACCTGGTGTTGGATTACAGCTGTGTCATCCCCACCAAATTAGGAAACTGGATGTTTCCTATCCTGGACATCAGCTTTCTTTCACCTGTGCACGAGTATTGTATTAGGATCTTCTTGGAATCTCTGTATTAATTTTGAATTTTCTAGCCCAGCCTTTGACACAGATCTGTAGTAGATCAGTACCCCTCTACCTGGGGCAACATTGCTTTTATTTTAATCAAGCCGCTGTTGATCTGCATTTGATCTCCCATCGCTACTAAATACTTGTATCTGTGATAGCGTGGATAGATTTTATTTTCTTTCTTTTTAATAAAACTTGATTTGATAAGCAATTGCAAGATTAATTTACTTTTCAAAAGGTGGGTGGGACAAGAAGGGCTGTAACCTTCAGTCATAAATTAATGTGCCACAAGGCCACAAAGTTGTATTATAGAAATGCTTTAATTATTCTCCAGTTTTACTTTTCAATCATCAGAAAAGCAACACAGGTGGTGAGAATCCTCCTTTACTAACTGTGGTTAGGGAAAATGCTACGTAGGACACCTGGAAGACAGACAGTGGCAGCAGTAATTTTATGCAGCTGGCTGAAAACAGGTGATGGGGGTTAAGACTGTAAAACCAGAGAGCTAAATGCTCCATGCTTTGGGCTCAATTTTTCAATTATCATGATGACATTCCATAATATATTATAGAATATAATTGATATGAAGGAGTACATCCAAACAAAAGGAGTACATACTATATTTATGCTGTGGCAAGTTAAACTTACATCTGGCTGAGAATATGTAAAGTACAAGTCTTCGATGGAACAGCTGACATGAAGCAGCATTCTGAGGATGCAAGTTTCCACATTTTTATATCTCAAAATTTGTGTCACATCTAGCAAACAAGCAAGCTGATAGTACAGTCTCAATGATGTAATGCAACTGCACTCTGGCCTATATCTACAAATGAGGTCAGAGAGGGTACCTCTCCATTCCTTTCCAGTGGCTAAAAATACTAAAAATTTGAGTTTGAATCAATAGAAGAAATGTATTTACTATTACAGAATTATTACCAAACTATGTTGCAGATAATATTCAAGAATGTTTTCCATGCATTCTGTTTGTGATTTTCAACCTGACTAGTCACTGCAGAATTGTTACAACCATTTATAATAAAATACTGTATTGTTTGATAATCCTAGAGCATAACTTCTCTATTTTATATCTGCAGGGATTAAAGTTAGTCAATTCTCCAACATATGGAAAATTGCTGGGCTAAAAAAATGAGCAGTCAGATCTTCAGATAACATAGGACCATCAATACTTCATTCAGAAAGTGTCATATCTTCCCCTGACTCAAATTGTTTTTTTTTTTTTTAAGGGGAACTTTCCTTTGGGTATCTTAACCAATTAGCTTGGAGGCTTGGTACTGCTACTTACATACATGCAACTGAGCAATGAGGATGCCAAGTATGATACTAGCTCTCCTTTGTATGCTATTAATTTATGAAAATAAATTAGGCAGGAAATTACTGAAAGGATAGAGAGCAGAGAGTCATTTGATTGTTCTGGAAATGATGAGAATTATGATGGAAGGAATTAGGTTGGCTGAATGGATTTCAACCAACGGACTGCTGCTGCTTCATGTATCAAAAAAGCCGATTAGATGCCTTGCATTTTTTTTTTAAAGGCAATAATCGCAAGTTGCATCTGTTCAGAGGCTCTCCTGACCACGGCTGCCATCTCCCCTTCTGGCTGAGGAGAAAGCCCTTAAATTATGCACCAATTTTATCTGGGAGAGGATGAACCCATCCAGAACTCCAAGAAGATGGACCTTAAAATTTACAGCCACTCAATCTTCCTTAACTTGCGTAAAGAATCATGGCAATGACCTTGAACCATTTTATAAGCAAAGAGGGCTAAAGCGTCCCTTAACTCCTGGGAAACAAGATAAGTCGTCAGAAGCGACAGAGGCAGGCTCTTTGCTGATTGTGACAAAGCCTGATCTTTTTCATCCAGACCCTCACCGCTTCCAGACCTTGAGAAAGAACTTGATAGCACCACTCAAACACAGTACAACAACAACAACAACAACAATAATAATAATAATAATAATAATAATGATAAAGTTGGAAAGGATCTTGGAGGTCATCGAGTCCAACCCCCTGCTCAGGCAGGAAACCCTATACCATTTCAGACAAATAGCTCTCCAATCTCTTCTTAAAAACTTCCAGTGTTGGAGCATTCACCGCTTCTGGAAGCAGGTTGTTCCACTAGTTAATTGTTCTAACTGTCAGGAAGTTTCTCCTTAGTTCTAGGTTGCTTCTCTCCTTGATTAGTTTCCACCCGTTGCTTCTTGTCCTGCCTTCAGGCGCCTTGGAAAATAGCTTGACTCCCTCTTCTTTGTGGCAGCCCCTGAGATATTGGAAGACTGCTATCATGTCCCCCCTCGTCCTTCTCTTCATTAAACTAGACATACCCAATTCCAGCAACCGTTCCTTATATGTTTTAGCGTCCAGTCCCCTAATCATCTTTGTTGCTCTTCTCTGTACTCTTTCTAGACATGTATTATTAAGTATCATCGGCATGCTTATGATGCCCAATCCCAAACTGAAGCAGTTTCATGTAGATGATAAATAAGAGTGAGGAGAGAAAACAGGCTTGAGGGATCCGCAAAGAAAGGCTTTCAGGCCCCTCACTTGATTGGGACTGGCTCTGGAGGAAGAAGGAAAACCACCGGAACACTGAGCCTCTCATTCTTAAACCTTGAAGCCAGTCCAAAAAGATACCAAGAATGATGGTATCAAAAAAATGCAGAAAGATGAAGGAGTTTGGGGCACAGGCACTTTCAAAAGTTTTCTGTTGGATACAGATCATCTACAATTTCTATATTTCCTATTACTATCCAGCTTGTCCTCCAAATTACCAATTTGGCTAGATGAAATGTTTGGTTGTCTTCTAGAAGATATTTTCCCTGAGATTGGATAGCTTTTTGGGTTGCCTAAAACTCAGTTGGTATTTACACACTTCTATTTTTTTTTTATTTGATATTCCTGACATAAATAAGTCTTTTGTTCTGGTACAGCATTGTGGTTGTCAATCATGCTGCTTCAGATTCACATAAAAATCTTTCCTCCAAAGCTTAGGGTATATAAAAGGATTTGACCAACACTGATGTAAGATTATCTAATAAAACCTGAACTTGCTCGGGTGACATCCGCCTGCAGGTCCAACCCCAACTGAATTAAAACCAGCATATACATTAATGCTACTCTGATTACGCTTCACGAGAGAGAAGGCCACCCCAACGATGCCCTTGACGTGATGGCCCGTTGCCTGGAGGCCGTACGGGTCTGGATGGGGAGGAACAGACTCAGGCTCAACCCTTCCAAGACCGAGTGGCTGTGGTTGCCGGCGCCTCGGCATAGTCAGCTGACTCCATCGCTGACTATAGGGGGCGAAATTCTGGCCCCCTCAGAGAGGGCGCGCAACTTGNAGATTCCCTCCCATAGACCGGTACGCTCCCACAGAGTGGGTCTCCTCAGGGTGCCGTCGGCCAAGCAGTGTCGGCTGGCGACCCCCAGGGGGAGGGCCTTCTCTGTGGGTGCCCCCACCCTCTGGAACAAACTACCCCCCGAGATCCGGATGATTCCGGATCTCCTTACTTTCCGCCGCGCCCTCAAGACATGGCTTTTCCAGCAAGCGGGCCTGGCCTAGGGAGGATTTTAAATCGGGTTTTTTAAATCGGGTTTTTTAAGAATAATTTTAACTGCACAACTTTAAATATTGGTTTAATTTGGTTTTATCTGGTGGGGGTTGTCAATATGTCTATGTTTTTAAATATGTTGTGAGCCGCCCTGAGTCCCGTTGGGAGAAGGGCGGGATATAAATCAAAATAAATAAATAAATAAATAAATAAATAAATAAAACAACACACGATGACGGTGAATGAACAGGAGAAAAAGCAAACAAAAGGCTGGACTGCAAAGTAACATCAGAAGCATCAGCATTTTTATAGTCTTTATGCAACCTTGATCACAATTTACATACAGAAAAAGATTAAAAAGCCATGAAACGTCCATGACAGTAAGAGTCCAGCTCTGGATTTTTTTTAGGAACAACTCCCAGCTAGAGGAGAGTGCAAGTGCCTCCTGCAAACTCTACTAACAACAAGGACACGTGTAGAAAGGATCTTGAAACACTTCATCAGTCGCTGCTCGCCATCTTGTTATCAAGAACAGCCTATTCCTACTGTAAGCACCTAATGGCTGCCGCACCATGTAGTGGGGGAATGCACAGAGGTCTCTGAAAGGAACTGTGACCCCTCTGTGGCCAGCACCAAAACTGTCTCATGTACTCTCTTGGCCCTGGTTGCTTAAAATGTGACCAGAGATCCAAGAGACGTATTGGGAAACCCAGAAGAAACCCTTCACGCTGACCATGCCTTCATTACAGTGCCTTCCTGTCTTAATACATCCATGCTATCTTTCAGTCCATTCGTATCCATATTCCAGGGAGTAGGCTTGGGATGGTTCTCTTCTCAAGGGACACTGGAAATGATAGGGCTACGTGGATCAGAGAGACAACACAGCTGAGAACACTGCCGCACCTGCCAAAGAAAGACAGCACAGCCCTGTGAATGAGGGAGAAACCACAAGCCTTACCTGATCAAGTCCACACCTAAGAGAGGATGTAAAGGTCAACATCCCAGGACCAGAAAGCAGAATATGGGCAAAAGGAGACCAAGTCTAAAGACAACAGTCTCTGCTGGACGATTGTGATAAGCTTAAGATAGAGACGTACAACGTCCCTTGGCAGATGGAGGTCAAGTTTCATACTCCCCAAAGCAAGAAGAATCGGTTTCTTTTTGGAAAGGGGGAGTTTTATAGGGGACACCTGCAAAGGGGAGGTCACCCATCTTGTTCCTTAAAACCTCCAAAATTGCAAAGGAAGCAGACAACATCCAGCCTGCAGGCCGTATTTTTTTTTATACCCTTAAAAATTAAGGCGTCACATCTGCATCTTCCACTTAGCCTAAGAAGACTTTCAGGGAAACAATACACCTTCTTGTCTTTGTTGCAAAACAAACACTCTGTACGACTTTAATTTCCAGCATCTTTTAAGCAAATTCTGCTCTGCAGGTGAAAGATAAAAGGGCTGGAGGTTTGGTCTTTCTACCTGAAGGCATAAACATGACCACCATCCACGTATTTAAATAGTCTGTGTTAAAGTACACACACTTTTACAGGTTCAAAGGCAGATATGAAGGCTTATATTTGCAGCCATCACCCTTGAAACACAGACTATAATAGAGGTATGCCAAAACGCCCTCTCCTGCATGTGGTCACAAGCATTTGTAAATCCTGTAGAATATTTATACAGAACCACTGAAATGAATCACCCAGTTGGGAGAATCCTTGCAGATCGCCTATCTCATGTCCAGGCTTAGGGCAAGAATCTCCTAAACCAGGGGTAGGCAACCTTGGCTCTTTTATGACTCGTGGACTTCAACTCCCAGAATTCCTGAGCCAGCATGGCTAGCTCAGGAATTCTGGGAATTGAAGTCCACGAGTCATAAAAGAGCCAAGGTTGCCTATCCCTGTCCTAAACCGACAGGGAACCATTTCGCTATCCAGGTCTAGGGAGACTGTCCCATTGATTAACAACTCTCATCATGAGGTATTTCCTCCTAATATTCAGCCTAAATCTCCTTTCTTTTAATTTTAGTCCGTCGGTTCTCATTCCAATCTCAGCTTCAGCAAAGAGGCAGGCTTACACCCTTTTGCACACTGCAGCATTTAGCTGTCCACACGTCTGTTGCATCGCTTGCGAAGTCTCTTCTATCGTCAAAAGATGGTCAGCTCCTTCCATTCTTCTATATGGGACTTGATTTGCAGGTCATTCCATTTTATTAATTTCACGTTTATTTTACTCGTAAAATTTATTAGCTATCCATCTTACCGTGCAGTAACTCTTGAGCGGCTTATAATTTATTATTTTATTATTACATGTATTATTCTGGTAGCCTTCCTCTAAACCCACTGCAGCTTCTCTATGAAATATTTCCCATGACCTAGACATGTTTCCATTAAGCCAGGCCAGGCCAGGCCAGGACTGGCCTGGCCTTTTAAAGGGCTGCATCCCACTGCTTGCTCATGTTCAGCTGACACCTTTTCCCAATGCATTCTGGCAAGTCTGATCTCCCCAGTCCTTTATCAAGGAGTCTGATTTTTTTTTTCCCTTCCAAGATACAGAATCTTCCACTTACCACAGCCAAATACCAGATGGTCACAGAACGCTAACGCTCAACAGGCCAGGCAACAGAAACTTACTCTTGGGGCTGCTCTGGCCATCAGGTTCAGGGACTTTCCAGTCCATTTTTCTCCCTTTTTCGTAGAGGCCCTTGAGCACCTTCCGGAACTCCTCAGGTTCCAAGCCTCCAGTGCTCAGTTCCATGTATTTCCGGTACAGCTGGAGTGCTGTTCGTGCATCTTCAATGCTGTCATGCATCTCTCCTTGAATTTTCAGGTCTAAGCAAAAAGAAAAAAAGAAAAAAAGAGAGAAAAATCCAACACATAGCAAATGTTGTCTTGCCTACCTGCTTTAGGTTCAAGAAAGAGGAAATCTCTTTAGGCTAAGGCAGTGATGGCGAACCTTTTAGAGACCGAGTGCCCCAAAACCACCTCACCCCTGCCCCGCCTCCACCTCTCCTACCCACAGGGCCACCAACCACCTCCACGGCCCGCCACAGCAGATCGCCCAGTCGGCCCAGCAGCGTTATGGCAGCCTCGCCCTCTGTCCGCACCCAGCAGCATCATCTATACATGATGGGGCATGAGGGCTTGTCCCCGCTGCCCAGCTGCCATGTCCTTGGCTGCGCTGCTCCGCGCAGGCTGCGCCCAGGGTGACTCTCCTCTGGGGGTCTGCTGGTGAGGAGGGGGCCATGGGGGGTGGCGGGGCTGGGGCAATGGCATGCATGCCCACAGAGAGGGCTCTGAGTGCCGCCTCTGGCACCCGTGCCATAGGCTCGCCACCACTGAGCTAAGGTTAGGGGCAAGAATTTATTTCTGTCAGTGTTGAAAATGAACTCAACTCCCAGGCTTCGATATTAATCTAATCTGGAAGGCCTTCCTTACTCCCCATTCTCCGTGTCCAAACTCTCAGTTGCAAAGCAAGGTTTGAGACACTGTAAAACTCGTGAGGGCAGTCAGCCTTACTTAGGTAGACTGGACCAGGAAATCAACCCCAGAGGAAGACATAAAACTACTTTTATTGCATGTTGGCTTCAGTAACAAAACTGCGCAAGTCTGCTTGTGTTGCACCTCCTCCTCCTCCTCCTCCATTTTAAAGTTCAGTGAATTAGGGAGACCTCTGCCTGAGCAGTTTCCACGTTCTAGCTCTGTTATTCTGGATTTAAAGTTTCAGCTGCTTTTGCTTAGATAACAGTTCCTGCACATTTTCATCAATATCATCTTCCTGAGAACTGTACCGGGGGTGGGGGGGGGGATTCTTTAGCAACTATATTATTCTTTCAGGCAGGGCGGCTTGGCTGACTGGAAGAGGGGCGCAGCTTAATTTTGCCCACAGGATTATTGTACTGACCCAAGAAATACCAGGCAAGGAAGCGCAGAGAGATCATCCTCTTCCTAGGCATGTGGAACAAATACACCGTGTCGATGACTTGATCTCTGGGAACCTGTAAGAGGCAGGCATAGCCCTATTAGCACACCACCACATAATCATGAGATCTCAGTCTACAAGACCTTCTAACCTTAGACTGAAACCAGACTTAGCCTAAGGTCCCCTTGCTCCAATGGAGGCAAGACAAACAACGAAATCTGGTAATTAATGTAACTGAAAGCAAATTAGCTGAATACCTTTGATTACTCCTGTTTAATAATGTTTTGCTTTCCATATTAAAAGTAGTGTCTCATAGCAATTTCTGGGCGGCTCAGGAGCTGACCCAAAGCTTTCAGGCACTGTGTGCTCTAATTTAAATAACAAAAAATACAGTTGTTGTTACTGGCTAGTATCAGGCTTTGTTACAAGTGGGCAAATCTGATGGCCGGGGCCTATTGGGTGTGCTTTTCAACTGGACTGTCCCTCAGTCAGCACTTCTAGCAAGATGTCTAAAGTAAAATTCTACTAAGAGACAAATCTAGGAACGAGACAACAAGAGCAACCACAGATAAGAGTTAATGTCTATTCTTTGATAGGCATTGGCCTCAGTAACAGTAGAAGCAGGTAGTTCAAAATCTAAACCAGTGATGGCGAACCTATGGCACGGGTGCCAGAGGCGGCACTCAGAGCCCTCTCTGTGGGCACGTGCGCCATCGCCCCAGTCCTAGGCCTTCAGCTGGGTTTTATAAAACCTTTTCGCTTTAGGCCTTCGCTGCCGTGTACAAAAAAAAAAGGTTCAATCAATCAGTCAATTTCAACTTCTCGTGGAAAAAAAAAGATCTTGCAAAGTTGGAACTGATTGATTGAACTTTTTAGTCCCACCCAGTCTGGCATTACCACTGCAGCCACGCCCACCCAATGGGCCACACCCAGCCAATGGGCCACACCCACCCGGCACCTGACGATGCACAAGTGGGTTTTGGGTAGCAGTTTGGGCACTCGGTCTCTAAAAGGTTCGCCATCACTGATCTAAACCATAATATCAGAGAATGTGCCTGGTTTATTCAAGTTGCCAACCAGGCACGTGCTCTCTCATCCTTGCCTCTTATGAACTCAGAGCCAATGCATTCAAGCACCGCCACTTCTCTGGGATTGCCCATGGCAGGGGGAGGAGCCTAAATGGGGGAAAGCTAGGAAACTTCAACGACAGGCTGTGAAAATGGAGAGTGTCTGCCAACAATAACTTCAGATTCCTCAGTGATTTCAACAATGGCAGAGGTTCTAATGTAGCTGAAAAGCTCTTAACAATTCAGGAAGATATTCAGAGGTGCATCTGCCTTGAAAGTAGCCCATGCTGAATTGTATAGCACAGTCAAACGTTAACAGTTGACCACACGTTTTGTGACTTTTTTGTATTGTGTTATAAAATGCTTTTATGATAATTTATGTCATAAAATGTTTTATAAAATTTGCCAAATTTCAATTCCACAGGCATTCATGGGACACATTCCAAAGGGAATCTAAATTAAGGTATTAAGTCGTTTACACATATCACTCATATTCGGTTACATCTTCGTTATTATACCTTCTTTACACGTGCTCTATTCTTACTCAGTATAAAAAGTTAACTTGTGAAAGAGAGAGATCTATCAAGATTTTATAAGGAGATAGTCACCATGATATTGATGACCCGGAAATCTTTTTGCAATCCATGGCCCACAAACTTGACTCCGACATCTATAAGGAAGCGTAGCTTTAGATAGGTGGATTTGAGCGTAGTGAGATGTTTGGATGAAATTTTGGCATCCAAATCTCCCGGCTTTATTCCTGAGTACTGAGTAAGATAATCCACAACCTATAAGAACAAAGAAAATAGAATCACCGTGTATTGAGGGTCTACCTGTCCTTTCTCAATTTCCAGGACTTCTTTCTTTGACTACTGAGTGGATCTACTTCCCATTTAGAAACATATATTACCTGATAGGAAAAAGGAAAAGAAATAATGAAAACGAAGCAAAACTGAAATAACAAGCTTCGGCTCAACCACAGCAAGACTAAGTGATTTTGGGTGTTAGGGGCTCCTGGTTCTTGAGACTTGCCACTTTTTGTTTTGGATGGGGTTCTGTTACCCCCCAAAAAGAACCCGGGTGCAATTTGGAGGGGGTTCCTCACAGTTCCTGTTCAAGGAACAAGTGGTAGCCATCCCCCTAAGGCCTTTGCACAACTCTGTGTTGTGTGCCAGATGTGCCTGGTCCTGGACCAGGAAGCCCTGCTCAGGGTCTCTCATGTCTTGATCATACACCTCTCCTTTGTGGGATGCACTGGTTTCCACCACTGCTTCTAGGTGCAATTCAAGAGGCTGGTGATGACCGATAAAGCCCTACATGGGACGGAACCAGGTTATTTGAGGTATCTTGTCCCCAGCCAGGTTCCATCAAGTCTTTTTCTATCTTGACTCCTTCTCTGTGGAACATCAAGTTCCTCCAGAGCTCAGACTGGCCTTGACCCTGTTGACTTTTCGCACGCTCTTAAAAACGTGGAGTATGGTAGAGCCGATGCAGTGGCTACAATGACTGTTATGGAGATGATTGCCTTAGCTGTGAAATTTGATTTTATGTTTTTATGTGGTTTTCTATTGTCTTTGTCGTTGGACTGGTTTTCCGTTTTTAATACTGTTTCATTGTTTGTGAGCCACCAAGGGTCTTGAATTGAGATGAGCAGGTATATAAATTTGATATAATAGACGCATTGTATTCAGCCTAATGAGGGCAGATCAGATAGACTGAACAACTCCAAATCTACCTGTGCTAATTCTTGGGACAACACAGTCGTCATCAGGAACGACAAAAGAGTAGCCGCAGTTAGACAGCATCGAGTGTTGGGTGGCTTTCCCCATCTGAGCTTTAAGGAAGCTGGAGGAAGCTACTCTGTATTAAAAAAAACTTGGAACATGCTTCCTCTGGAGAAGCATAGGGGGTTTTACCCTTCTGCCCAGTTTCCCAGCCATTGGTTAGCATCCAGTACTAGAGTTACCGCTGGGAACAATCCCCAAATATATCACCCCAAACATTCAACACTTAGCAAGCAGGAAAGAAACCCTGAAAAAAAAAAGCCCAAATGGAAAAAAAAAGGCTTTGTAGAGTTGAAGAACCTTAAGGCAATCTGTTTCCTCAGTGAAGAAAAGACATAAATTAGAGGGGGGGGGGAAAGACCCCTTTTAATTGCCAGGAAGAATAATCTATGTCAGGAAGTACTCTTTCTCTATACAAGGACAGCTGCATGAGAGCGACTACCGAGTTGTAGCTAAGCAAGACATTTTCACACACACCGTGAAAGAGGCATGAAAACCATGTTTTCAGACTGAATTAATTTCAGACTAATCTCTTCCAAAAGATACCTGCTGTACTTTGTGATTGGCACGCGCCTCACTCACTCAAGCTTGTTCCGCTGTTCGTAGGAGGGCCATCACAGCATGGTGGGGTGCGGGTTCAAGTTCTCACTTGAGCTGTGATGGTTTCAGAGAGGCTCCTGCCTCCCAAATCCAGTGCCTGAAAAGGGTTTCACATGGCCTCACGTATGGTCAGCTCCAACTATGCTTCCTGAAACGGACTGGGGAGGGGGGGGTCTAGCTTCTGTAAACCCTTCTCAGAATAGAGCACTAGCGTACCCTTTGTGAGGCTTTTCTAAAGGGAGGGTTGCATACCTGTTCTTGCGTGGAAATGTAATCATCAATGAAAGGAACGCCCTCATTGGGACCCTGCCCCCGGACACACGTGATCCTGGCCACTGACATCTGACTGGGTTTGATCGTGGATTTGGTCCCGTCACTGCGAAGCTCAGCTTCCTCCTATCACAGATGGTTAAAGGGTGAGTAGGCGCTGCCTGTGATCAAAAGGCAGTATCCTGGATCCAGAAATCTTATCTCTTTGTCCTAATGTGCGAGGCCTACCTCATTGAGGGTGACAAACTCGGCATCCAGTCCCACCAAGTCTCCAACCTGTGGCATTTCGCTCAGCATGAGGGGGATGAACGTGGCGTGACATTTGCGCTGTTTGCGAGCAAGGGAAGCCTCAGCAAGCAACACGCTGGCTTCAATCGGGTTCTTGACTTGAAACAGAAAATGAAATTTGATCGGCTGACTCACTCGGAGATTACACTCAGTTTACAGAAAAACCAAAGAGAAAGGGAAATCCCATCTCGGTCAGGGAATGCCCCCGAGAAAACCTCAAGAGCACAACTTCTTCCTTTGCACAACCGATACTATTTTCTAAGAATCAGTTGATCCCTCACACATAAAGGGCCTAAAACTCTTAAAAAGAAAACCTCTGACGTCACAGGACTGACTTCTCTAGAAGAATTGAATAACATAATTTAAAACAAGGACTTTATTTTATTTATTTATTAAATTTATATACCGCCCTATCTCCCTCAGGGCGGTGAACAGGCGATACTAAAAACCACGGTAATAAATAGTTTGTTTTAAAATCGAATTAAATAACGGGCCTGTTCTAAAAACACACCCATAAAAAACCCCCCACTGAAACATAATCAAGCTACGCCAGGCCGGCCGCACGGAATAGATGGGCCTTCAGGGCTCGGCGAAAAAGGCGCAGGTCCGCAATTGTACGTAGGTCGGGGGGGTAGGTCATTCCAGAGGGCAGGAGCTGCCACAGAGAAGGCTCTCCCCCTGGGGGTCGCCAGCCGGCATTGTCTGGCTGACGGCACTCTAAGGAGGCCCTCTCTGTGGGAGCGGACTGGCCGAAGGGAGGTGTTTATTTAATAAATAAATAAATAAATTTTAATAAGACAGATCCGTAACAAGATTAACTCAATCCTGAAGCTGGTCACATCAGTTCCCAGTTCTAGAAACAAGCCGAATAGATTTCTGATGGAACATAAAAAAGGGCAGTTTCGGGAACGCACAACTGCCATTCCCACCCAGTTCAATTCAAAATACATTAAAATTAAGATGGAGAACACCACTGCAGCTGCTTCTTGAAAAGTGACCAGTGGCCTTGCAGTAAATATCTGGACATGCTGGTTGATGTGGAAGAACAGCTGCATAGCTACTTCAGCATTCACCTAAACACCCTCCAACAATTTCCATTTCACAGCACAACAAAAAGTGTTTTGGCTAGCAATGTTTTTTTCATCCTTGACGTGACCTCCGTTTTCTATGCTGATGGGCCTTTTCATCTTATGATGATCGCTCAGTTTGTTTCACTTCCTCTTGAGAGTACCGCACCTCCTTGCAAAACCTATTTACTTTTGTTCTCTCAATCTTTGTGGTGTTAGCTTATGACCACCTCTCAAAAATTCCATCTTCACACTCACTGACTGTGAAGGAGGACGAGGCTATTTCTCCTCCCAGCTGTACAACACTATTATCTGAGACTTCTCGGGGGAATTTCCATTTGGGCATAAAGGCAATTGTGGAAAAAAAAATCGAGGAGTGGATGCCCAGTAATTGTAAGGAAGCATGAGAACACAGGTCACTCCAAGCAGGATAGAAACCTTC
>NW_015386227.1:165691-191058 GCF_001527695.2 Protobothrops mucrosquamatus
CTTGATTGATAAGGAGAGTTTACGGGGCAATGTAAGACAGCCAGGATCCTCTGCCACTCCAATTGGCAGTCTATGTGCCAACTAAGCCCTATGGCTGATTAGCATGGATATAACCTCTGGCTTTTCAAACTGAGTGTCATGTCAAGTGAATTATCCATTTGGGTTATTATTATTATTATTATTATTATTATTATTATTATTATTATTATTATTATTATTATTATTATTATTATTATTATTATTATTATTATTTATTATTTTGAGTTATGTGGGAAGCAATTTTCTTCAGGCAGGAGAATGAGAGGGCCCAGAGAAACAAACTTAAATTAAATCATAGTTATGTTCTGGATGAACATAGCTTCTTTCCTATACCTAATTTCACCTAATCAGTGTTTAAAACAGATAGGTGGTTTTCTAATCATATTACTTGGACTCAATATTCTCACCAACCACTGTAGCTTCCTGGGATCTATGAACCCGGCTGATGGCTGGAATGACATACTATTGAATCACACACTATTCGGACTGTACAACCTTCAAAGCTACTTGCTCAATAACATCTCTCTCTCTATAGGTACCTGTGTACGGGTGCGAGCTGCTGGAGCTTCTGAACAAAGATTTCAGGACAGGTAGTCCTCAACTTGTGACTGGTTGCTTAGTGATTGATCAAAGTTACGACGGGCCTCCCTGGGTGTACTTATGTCTTAGTTCCAAAGTTGCGACAGCCACTCCCCCCACAATCAAAAGGCCGCATTTTGCGCTCTCGGCAGCTGCCCCACATTTAAGGCTGTTTGAGGCATCCCATAGTCATGTGACTGCGTAACACAACATTTTTTGCCAAAAACTGGCATTTACTTCTGGTTTTCAGAAAACTGGCCCACAGGGAACAATAGGTTTGCTTTATAACCATTGCAAAAAAGTCATAAAATTGGCTCGGTCATGTAAGTGACCTGTTTTACAACCATCACTATTTACGACCATGATGGGCAGGCTCCATTAGGGACCACATCTATGTCATTAGAATAAGTTATAATAAGAAAGTTATCTGGTACTTGTTTAGGAATTCCAGCAGTCGTCCTTCTTATATACATACATATACAGAGGGACATTATAATCCTGCCCTAATATTATTGGATACCTGGGTTATAAGACATTAAAGACTATCATCACGGCTGAACCTGGTTCTCAGGTTTTAAGAAACAGCAACTCTTAAATTCTTGCTACCTCTGTAAGTGCACCTCTACATCCACATACACTCACTGTGTAAATTGTACTTGGAGTGGAGGTTCCTCCGCACATAATAAAGAATAGCAGGCACTTTCCAGCTCATGTCAAATTGTACAGCCTCGCACTGTAAATCCAAAGGCAGACAGGAAAAAATCAGATAGACAGAAGTGGGAGAACAGACAGATCAGAAATGAATTCTGGAAGCTGCTGAAGCTGTTTTTAATTAAAATGAAAAAAAGTGGGGAAAATTAGTCCAAAATAAGAAATGTTGGCTTATAATTTTGCCTCTCTGTGCTGACTCAATTTCTTTAGACTTGAATGCAGAATGTTAAGGAAGTTTCAGCATGGATACAAGTTATGACTTGGACAAATCAATACCCACATTTGTTTATCCAGGGCAACAGTTCAGGGCAACCCTGGCTAGGTTGTAAAATCTAAGATCCTAAAGACGAGATTTCAAATTTCGGGGGGGGGGAGGGGAGGGGGCACAGCACAGCATCTTGATGCATATTTCCTGGCACAGGGCATATACATTACAAAATATGCCTCATAAATACATCACATCTCTTCTGTAGTACATTATATGTCTCCAAGTAAAATAAGTTATTTTATGTCCACTTGACTATAAAAGACATTTCACATACCGTTTTTAAATAAACAACTTAATATTGTTTGCAGGAAAAAAATGTAACATAGAATATGATGCCTCAGGTAGGCTTCCAATAAAACAAGAGATTTACAGAAGCTTTAAAACAAGTATCAATTCTCATTAATACGGAAATATGCCTTGAAGCACTCCAATTTATGTAAGGCTACTTCTAAGGATATGCTCTTTCAAATCTGTTCGGTTCTGATCTCCATTTTATGTCAAAACACTTTATAACATCCAAGCTATCTCAGAAAGTCAATAACTTGGTATAAATATTCATTTCTATTTCTGTTATGTGTAGAAAAGCAAGAGCACAGAAGATAAATCATCATAATATCCTCACCTTATCCACAGGCTCAATGAGAAAGTCATTAAAAAGATACCACTGCTGGTGTGTGACACCCTTAAGAAAAGAAAGTTATGCGTTAAATACAAAGATGTTCAATCAGTGAACATCTACAATCAGATGCAATCATATCCTACAATTAGGTGTAATTTAGTCATACCTCTAAGCCCCTTCCTTTTAATAGGAGTTGACAGTTACAGTCAGTTAGAAAGATCAAAAAACTCTGCTTTTCATTAAAAGGCTTACCTCCTTTCTTTGATGGTAGGTCTCTCCAACTTTGATATGCCCCACAAGGCTGCCCCCAGTCCGGGAATCCAGAATATGTACAACTGTTGCCATGAGGTCATAGACATATGTAGATTCTTGATCTTCCAACATGCCCAACTGCAACGAGAAAGACGGTTCCAGAAGTGGGCTAATTTTACGTGTGGCTCTAACACGGTTGTACATGGTTTTAATGCATTGGTGCATTTTCCCCAAACAAAGAGGAAAAGTGCACTATTTTTAGTACTCCTGAAGCCAACTCCCTGGATAGTTCACCTCCAATATGCTAGCCTTTCCAGAATCTTATATCCTATATCAGTGTAGTACAGGGGTCTTCAACCTTGGCCCGCTGGCTGAGGAATTCTGGGAGTTGAAGTCCACAAGCCGTAAAAGAGCCACGTTTGAAGACCCGTGGTGTAGCAGAACAAAACTTGGAGCCGAACTTGTCTTGATTTGTTCACTTAACATCCCTGTTTTTCTCTCCTGTTTCTATGAACTGACAAACTATTTGCTCTCTGAGAACTGATTCATAGTAGATGAATGCAGATAAATATAAACAGGTAGTCCGACTTACAACAATTTGTTTAGTGACCACTCAAAGTTACAATGGCACTGAAAAAAAGTGACTTACGACCATTTTTCACACTTACGACCATTGCAGCATCCCCAGGGTCACGGGATCAGAATTCAGAGGCTTGGCAACTGGTCCATATTTATGATGGTGGCAGGGTGTCCCCGGGGTCATGTGATCATCCCTTGTGGCCTTCTGACGAGCAAAGTCAAGGGGGAAGCCAGATTCACTTAACAATGATATTACTAATGTAACAACTGCAATGATTCACTTAACAACGGTGGCAAGAAAGGTTGTAAAATGGGACAAAACAACAACACTTAGCAACATAAATTTGGGGCTCAGTTGTGGTCACTAAGTCGAGGACTGCCTGTACATATGAGAAGTTTGGCTGCTGGTGGTTCCCCAGCATGCTTCTGCGTCACATTTTCCTTTATCTGGACTTATCCTGCCTTCCCTTAACCATCAGGGCTACTGCTGTAATATATCTCAGCTGTTAGCAGGCAGATGAGGGCCAGCTTATTTGTCCATGCAACCTTTGTTTCTGATACCTCTTGCCGAGGATCAGGCCAAAATTAACTTTGCATCTTTTCATTCCCACTGCTATGAATATTCAAATAATTGTGTACTGAATGTATAATTATTGTCTTTATGTTAGGACAGTAGAGAGCTGGCTGCAGTCTCTCTGCATTTTCCTGGGATTAAGTCTTATGCCAGTCAGTGGGAATGACGTCTCAGCACACAGACCTGGAATGGATTGTACAGTATGACAGGAACAGACTGGAAGGAAGTAGCAATAAGAATAGCACTTAAGACTTATATACCGCTTCACAGTGCTTTACAGCCCTCTCTAAGCAGTTTACAGAGTCAGCCTATGGCTCCCAATGATCTGGGTCCTCATTTTACTAACCTCGGAAGGATGGGAGGCTGAGTCAAGCTTGCGCCGGTCAGGATCAAACTGCTGGCAGTCGGCAGAATGCAATACTGCATTCTAACCACGGCACCGTGATGGCTCATAGGAACTACTGGTAGCATTTATGATGATTTACAACAGATTGGTAAACTATTGCAACGAATGATATTTCTCCATAAAACTGTGTTGTTTTAGGAAGACTGTTTCAGGGAAAATCAAATATGAATTACTGTGTGTATATTTTCAAGCTGAAATCAAATCCCTGGGTGGCAGCTACATTCAAAAGTATCCTGTCTTTAGTTTTATATATTTGAAAGCTCCTTGAGCCTCCATTGTTTCCCATCTTGCTCTGGGATAGATGGAAGAAAAGATGCATCAATCCTGAAGTCTGCCTATCCCCACCCTAATAATGTAAGAGACAGATAGGCAGGTGTAGATAACGGAATAACAGAATTGGAAGGGATTTTAGAGGTCTTCTAGTTCAACCCTCTGCTCAGGCAGGAGACCCTATATACCATTTCTGACAAGTGGCTGTCCAATCTCTTCTTAAAAACCTCCAGTGTTGGAGCACCCACAACGTCTGGAGGGAAACAATTCCACTGGTTAATTGCTCTAACTGTCAGGAAATTTCTCCTTAGTTCTAGGTTGCTTCTCTCCTTGATTAGTTTCCATCCGTTGCTTCTAGTTCTGTCTTCACGTGCTTTAGAAAATAGATTGACCCCCAATCTTCGTTGTAGCAGCCTCTCAAATATTGAAACACTGCTATCATATCACCATTAGTGCTTCTTTTCACTAGGCTAGTGAATGTTCTTTATATGTTTTAGCCTCCAGTCGCCTAATCATCATTGTTGTTCTTCTCTGCACTCTTTCTAGAACGTCAACATCTTTTTTATATCACGGTGACCAAAACTGGATGCAAACTAGATAATCCAATCACTTCCTTTTGGCTAAATTCAGTCAAGATCATGTGAGGCACTAATACCACTCTATGAAGCCTTAGCAAGACCACACCTAGAATGCTGCATCCAGTTTTGGTCTCCGCACTATAAAAAAGATGTTGAGACTCAAGAGAAGAGTGCAGAAAAAAGGCACAAAGATGACTAGAGGACTGGAGGCTAAAACATATGAAGAACAGTTACAGGAACTGGGCATGGCTAGTCTAGTGAAGAGAAGGACCAGGGGAGACATAATAGCAGTCTTCCAATATTTAAGCGGCTGTCACAGAGAGGAGGGGGGGTCAACCTATTTTCCAAAGCACCTGAAGGCCAGACAATGGAATAACGGATGGAAACTGATCAAGGAGAGATTCAACTTGGAAATAAGGAGAAATTTTCTGACAGTGAGAACAATCAACCAATGGAACAGTTTGCCTTCAGAAGTTGTGGGAGCTTCAACACTGTAGGCTTTCAAGAAGAGACTGGACTGCCATCTGTCGGAAATGGCGTGGGGTCTCCTGCTTGGGTGAGGGGTTGGACTAGATGACCTGCAAGGTCCCTTCCAACTCTGTTATTCTATTCTATTCTAAATTGCCATTTTTCCCACATTGGTCTAAATAGCCCCAATTAACTTCTGGGAAGAGGCTTTACAAGCTTTTATTTGCAAGCTGCCTTAGTATCTTTATGGTGGAATAAAAAACAAATAGTCTGAACTTGGTTTTTCCTGCTGAGTTCTTTCTCGACACCTTATGATGTTTGCAGCTTAGATAAGCAATGAAGAAATGAAAACTTGTTCTCACCCGCTGAGGCTTTGGAAAATTAGCTACTTAAATTCTTTCTGGGATGATTTAAGTATAGCTGATTCTCTCTTAAAAGTGGGCAATGGTCCTATGCAACACCATCACCTTGGGAGCACTCACAAGAACTAGGATACCGAGAAAACACTTCACATTTAAGTCAGGTATAAGGGAAGTATTTTAAGGAAGTATTTTCTTGTAAACGAGAAATACTTTACTTCATTGCTTTCATCCCAGTTGTAAACCTCCAATTCCTTGTTCTTGGAGAGCTTCATCTTGATGGAGTAAGGAATCCAGATGTTCTTCAGCTCTTCAATGGAGGTGTAGGAGTGTCCCCCTTCAGCCATTCCTAACTCATTCCTGAAAGCAAAGCAAATGCCAATCCATATCATAGAGGTGGAAGGAGTTATATCAGTGAACAGGGTTGAGCACCGGACTGACTTTTTTCCTTTGCTCAAGCACCCAGTGCTATAAGCCAAAGAAATACGGCTGATCAGTTCAGCAAGAAAAGGTATTAATTATCTCATCATTTGTAATTACAATGGGCCAATTCCATATTCTTTGTGTATAGCTGCACTTTTCCACTTGCAATATGGTTGCGATTTTACTGCTTCAGGGTCTTTCTCTATCCTTTAGTTCTGTATCTTGGTATAATGAAGAACATGGCAGAAGTGGTCATGTATTCAAAAACAAGACTTATCATTAAGGAATGGTAGGGTCAGGACAAACTTTTAAGAAAAGTAGGGATTCCCTGGATAGAAATGGTACTTACCATTCTCCAACTGCTATTTCTCTACTTTTGGGGAATTCCAGGCAACCCTTCTTCTTCATCTTCTTCTTAAAAGCATACTGTCGAAGAAAGGATGAGCCTGAAGCACAGAAATCTAAATACACATACCTTGAAATATTTTTTATTTACCATCGACTCGGGCGGATGTCAATAGATCAAGATAGGAGGCCAGCCATATATATATATGTTCTCCATCTGCTTCTCAACATGTGGTATGGGGAACACATTTTATTTCTATTTGCCTATGGCACTTCTGGTTTATGCCCCAAGCCACTGGCTCTTTAAGGGAGGTTATACCATTTGTGTGGAGTCTATATATATATACAGGTTAAGAAATCCTATGGTCAATTTCCCCGAACACGTCTTGACAACTGAACAGCTGAAGCTGACTTCCTTATTTTGGGTTATCTTAACAGAGGTCCTACCTGTAAAAACAGAGGCCTTAAAAATGGAGGGAGGATCTTGAATAGGCCTGAAGCAGAGATGGTGAACTGCTTGACAATGCATTGTCTGATGCTGCCTAAGGGAGGGGATTGCACATAAAGAAAAGAATGGCAATAGAAAACAACGTACATGTGCATCTCCCTACCTCAGCTTGCATCTTCCAAAATTCTGCTTCCTTGAAGCTGTTGACTTCACAGTTAATGACTAACACATCTGGCAGACAGCGGATGTTGCGTGTCTGGACCTGGAATGGCAGACAGAGAGAGAAAGAGAGATGATGATGTGTAATACTATGTAATACTGACCCAGTGGCACAGATTTATTCTTTGATACTGTCATTGTAACATTATTTGGTAACGTTATGGGCATGTTCTCATCAGACTAAAGATCCCTATTTTGATCTTTTAGCAGTTGTTGTTTCATAGAAAAACTGATAGCAGGAGCTGAAATTAACGGACAGGGGAAAATACTTTTCTTCTTCAAATTATGTACTTAATATTTTATCTTGAAAATCAATTTACCATTGACCTTGCCATAGGTACTTGAATCATACTTTGGCCTGGTCAGCTGTCAATCAAATGTACAATTTCTATTCTCAAAGCAATCCCAGATAGTATGCCAAGTTTTCTATGCATCAGTGCTGCAAACCTCTTATTGCCTCAGTCTATGCAACGCTTCCCTCCTCACTTACTGTGGGTTGGTACTTCTCGCAGTTCTCACACCAGGCCTGAGTGTTCTGTTCCAGACAAATGCTTCTTTTTAATATCTGGGCAAATTCATAATCCATCGTTTTATCTGGGAAAGATGGAGGCACACAGTATTTTTAATCAATCTGGCTAGTTCTTGGATCTGTTTGATGGATGAGGATAGTAGAAATTATTTAAATTAGGGCAGACAAACTAGTCTTGGTTACCCATGCAAGCTAAACATATTTTATCTAATTAATCACTCACTCAATCAAGCTATTGTATTATGCTTTAGAACCCTGTGACTGAGAAACCAAAATTCTTGTTTCAATCATCCTGTGAACTTAGTATGTTTCCTTCATTTCTATTTTTTTTCAGTGTAAAATGAAAAGTATCATTATAAAACGCAACAGGGTTGGTTTGAGTAATAAGGTAAAAATGGCAAAGCACGTGAGAGAAACTGCCACAGAAATTAAGTAACAGAAGGTCCCCTTTTTGTTACCCAGAATTTAAATTAGGATCAGCCAAACGGATTCCAACAACTAAATATCTGAGGTACGGTTTGAGATGTTAAGGTTTATAAAGCTTGGTTACTGAAATGAGTAAATATAGGAGATGAGCAGGCTAAAGCCCAAGGGAAAGGGTCAAGCATGTCATCAGTCTCAAATCCCCTTGTGCTCAAAAGACATCTAAACCCAACCCACTCTGAATTCCATTGATTCTTATCTATTGTAATTTACTTTGACGGTTAGTAGTTCAGATTCTTGTAGCAAGCAGTAGCAGGCAATAAACTTGTAGTCATTTGAACCGCCTTGCTTCCTGATTTCTTGTGCCTGACAGAATAGCCTATAACTTTTTTAACAACTGCCTTTGATGCTCTAGGACAAGGGTAGGCAACCTCGGCTCTTTTATGACTCGTGGACTTCAACTCCCAGAATTCCTGAGCCAGCCACGCTGAGGGGAAAGGGAGAGGTTTCCAAGCTCAGCCATGCTGGCTCAGGAATTCTGGAAGTTGAAGTCCAGAAGTCATAAAAGCGCCGAGGCTGCCTACCCCTGCTCTAGGAATATTTTTATTATCGTTTAAAAAATTTTAATCCAATTTTTCTCTAAAAGATAGGGGTTCAGGCACGATGAGTCACAAAAAAGATAAGTTGGAAAAAACCTCGAGCGCTTCGCGTTTGCTGTCCCATGTTTTGAGAAAAGACAAACCCAGTTCCATTCAGCACCCTTTGTCATTATATTACTTCTGAAACTCCATACCGTTGTTTTCAGGATAAGAGAGAGTAAAGAGGAGAGTAGAAGAGACTCGGACGGTCTCTTTGCCACAGCGGCACATACTGCAATTCTCCACTTCACAGCTGAAAAGCTGCCCAATGACTGAGTCCCCGGAAGATCCAAAGTTGCTAGAAGAAATACAACTAGATCAGTAGAGAATGTCACGAGATGATATTCAGGGGCACAAGGCCAGGGCAGACAGGGCGCTCAGGTTGAGAAACGCTGCAACAGCCTAATTTAGAGATGTTGTTAGAGAACTGAAAGTTTTAAGAAACAGATGCAGAATATATTCCAGTGGTGGCGAACCTAGGGCACGCGTGCCAGAGGTGGCACTCAGAGCCCTCTCTGTGGACACGCGCACCATGTCCTGGAGATGGCAACCGTCCCTCTTCAACCAGCCGCCCACTAACTCACCGAGCTCCCACGTGGCCGGATGCATCCCAGCATGGCTGGTTTCTCTCCCCCCATCCCATCCCTTCCTGGGCACAACCCACTGCATCGCCTCCTCAGCTGTCGGCCGGCCATTCAGCTCAGAGGCAGCTTCTCTGAACTGCTGGCGGTGGGCTGCGGAGCCCCAGAATGCGCCGGTTGAGGGGCCGGCAGGTTATGGCTGCTGACGGACACTGTTGGCCCCCATGCGCTCGCTGGCCTCTGTGTGCGGGAGCCAATGGTGTCAGGCAGCAGCTGCCCCGGCCTCTGCCTTGCCTTGCCCCGCGGCAATGGCACCTCCACCCTGCCTTGCCTCACCCCGCATGACGAGCCTCCTGCCCGCCACCCCACCTGCCAGAGACCCCCTGGATCTCCCCTAACCCTGCCCGGCCCCCATAGGCGTCCCTCCCCACGAGCAACATTGAGGTGACCACGCTCACCTTGGCCATACCCACCCAGTCTGCCATGACCACAGCCATGACCACCCAGTGGGCCACACCCACCTGGCACCCGGCGATAAAGAAGTGGGTTTTGGGTTGCAGTTTGGGCACTCGGGCTCTAAAAGGTTCGCCATCACTGATATATTCTATAATCAGTATACTGTACGACTCATTTTTCTCGGTTGACTGTACGTTCAAATGAATGATTATTAAATATAACACTGACTCTTAAAGACTTTTTTCTTTTTCTGGAGTACAAAAAGCAGATGAAGACCAGACACGTGGCAAGCACATCGTTGTAACAGCTGTCCCACGCAGAGGGTGTATTACCTGCTGCCAATGCCTCGGTAAGCCTGAGGGCCTTCCTGCTCTTGCGTCTCTTGGTGGAGCTGGGTCAGAATGAATCTGTTCCAACTTTGAATCAACCGACCTAAGTTCATCTTCCCTGTGGCTTCATCTGAATCAGCCAAGATCAATCCCAAAGCAGCTGCTTCTGGGATGGTGCGGAAGGCACGCAGAAAGTTACTCCCCTGAGAGAAAGGGGAGAGAAAATTATGTATCAAAATAATAAGCAATCTTAAGCCATGTCAGCTCTTGAAAGACTACATTCAAGAACCCTCCACACCAGGGGTCCTCAACCTTGGCAACTTTAAGACTTGTGGACTTCAACTCCCAGAATTCTGGGAGTTGAAGTCCACAAGTCTTAAAGTTGCCAAGGTTGAGGACCCCTGCTCTACACTCTCTTGTAAGCATGCTTGGCCTGACACCCCCTACATTAGGAATCATGTGGAAAGGACATGAAATCCAAGCTAACTAAAGGTGAAATTAAACAGTGGGAACAGCATCGATACCTATTGCCATACCTATTGTACAATACATTGCTGAAACTAGACACAAGCTGAATTGGACAGCTTAGACCAGGTATGTCAAACTTGTGACGTCACGTGACGTCGGGCGAGTTATCGTGACTTTTCCCCCAATGACAGCAAATGGGGTGGGCGTGGGTTCAGCGCGACGCATCCAGCCCGCAGGCCGGCAGTTTGACATGCCTGGCTTAGACTGAAAAACAAGAAAACTCATGACTCATGGCATCCCTGTAGCGATACGGATAGGTTATACCTGCCCCGCAGCAATGGAGGCAGAGGTTTATTTGAAGTCAAACAAAGAAGAAAAGCATGCGTTGGTTGATTATATAAAAGATAACCAAGAACAAGCATTGATGCAAGTTAAAAACTGGAACTTACTGAAAACAAAACATGAACATTGAAAACATATGATTGAAAAAGTGAGCAGAATGCTGGCAAGAAAAACATTACAAAGGCAATTCCCACGAAAGAGTGAGGGGAAAGGGGATAAAGGTAAAACCTGGCAATAGCTTCCAACTGGAATATTACTGAAGTCTTGAATTTGGCTCTGCAAAAAACAAGCAGTTCAAACTAGTACAATCAAGGCCAGAATTGAAAAAGTGTCAAATGATTCAAAGAGCAGATTATGCAAAGTGGAAGAAACAGTAGACTATATGCTCGATTCATGCAAAGAGATGACAGAAACTGATTATAAACAACAACATAACACAGTTGCCAAAATGATTCATTGGAACATCTGTAAAAATTATCATGAGCCAGTAATGAAACATTGGTGGGAACGTACAGACGAAAAAAAATAGTTGAAAATGAGCAAGTTAAAATACTGCAGGGTTTCCGAATACAGAAAAAGCCTTGACTAATAAGACACCAGATTTAACTGTGGTTGAAAAGAAGAAAGCGTGAATAACTGATACGGCAATAGTGCAGGACAACAGAAGACAAAAAATTAGATAAGATCACAAAGCATCACAATCCGACAGTCAAATTTGAAAGACTGTGGCATAAACTGGCCATCAGCCCAGGGCTTATCAGCACATTGGTTGCCATACCAACAAATATTAGATGCATTTGACAAAATTTCCATCTGCCAAGTACAAAATACCACACCGCTTGGATCCGCACAAATACTCTGCTGATACATTTTAACATCCTAGGTTCTTGGGAAGAACGTGATGCATATAAACACCCATACCAACTAAAAAAGTAATCGTCGTAATTTCACATATTATCTAAATAATGTATTAAGCTTACATTCTGCCTGATTTCCAACAATTCTGGGTGACTCACAACAAGCAAACAAGTTACAATAAAACCAATAAAAGAAAAATAATGGTTTATGCACGACAGCCCAATAGAATGAAGCAAGGTGTCTCACTCTCCCTTGCCAAATGCTAAGGTAAAGATCCAGGTCTTCACCACTCTTCTGAAGGATGTATATGAAGAAAGGAGGGCAGCGGAAGGACATATAGGAGGAAAGACTGAATGAGCAGAGAAGAGGAAGACTGAGAAAATGATCACTGGATAGAGCATCAACTCTATCGTGAAAGATATCTTTCTCTATCGTCTTCTTTTCAGAAAACGTTCGAGAAAAAAGGGCAGTATATGAAGTAGTATATGGATGTGATAGAAGCAACGGTGGTTTGCGAGAAAAGAAAAGTACGGAGAGCTACAATGCATGGTACAGTATAAACCAGGTTTAGCTATGTTTAGTTTTCTTGCTTCATGTTTTTACTGTTTTGGAATTACTGTTTCTTATTCCTTTTCTGCTTTGCAGAAACATACTTAGCCCAAAAGACAACAAAGCATGAAGAGCATGTATGTATACAGTTTTAAGACTTGTAAATTTTATTATGCTGAATTAATTAACAAGTGCAACAGCACACAGAACAGGGTTAAGTGGTCAACTACAAAATTGATCAGATTAAAGAAAGAAAAACATCTGAAATTTTGAACAGCACAAGCCCCAAATTTTATCGTATTGCTTGAAGATAAACAAAGAGGCAAATGCAAATACTGGCAAAGTCAGAACAAAGGAAAATGCAAATAAGGGGAAAAACATATCAACAATCCAATATTGAAAATCAAGTGTAGATGTCTCCTAGCAATGATGTATAATTCTTCTAACCAACTGCCATAATGTGAAACTCACATTTTGACAAATTTAACATTTAGCATTGTTTGTATTACAGAAATCCTAAATCCCTATTTTGCCCTGTAACTCTGCTGCTTTACATATCTCAAAGCATTGCCACGACCAGATAGAAAGCTCCCACCTGGGATTGCTGTAACACACTATGCCTCTATGCAATTGACTCTTCCTAGTGGTGTCCCATCATATTCAGCTATCAATAAGTATAAACCAACCAATGAACAGTTTGTCCCAAACTTGGTAAACCTGGTTTTTGGCCATTAATCATCCTTGTGCAGAAAGCTTATACAACCCCCTGCGCTTCATGCCATTTGAAAAGAAGTTTCTTGTGTTCTCTTCTAAATAACCTTTGACCAAAATCCCAAAGGTTCTGTTTGACTTTCCACTATCTCATAAAGATCTGATGAACATGAAGATCTGTTTATCTTTACCTGACAAGGGTCTCCCCTGGACAAATCCAGCATATGGAATAAAAAGCCCAGCTCACAGCTGAGGCAGAACTCCTTCTGGCATAAATGATTCTGGACCAAACAGCGCACGGGCTCTAAGAAATAAAGAACCTATAAAGATATGATTGATAAACAACATAGAATTATATAGGAGGAAGGGGAATGTTGCATAGGCATGTCACACACAAAAAGAAACAACACTGTGCTTACCTGTATCATGCAATTGCAGTAAGCATTTGGAATGTGGGGTTCAAGACCACCGAAAAGAGTCTTATTGTAATGTTTGAAGTCAAAATCTTCCAGGCCCAGCTTGGAATATTTTATCGTGACCTAAATAAGACGAGTCAAAAAACATTCTGGTGTGACAATCATACAAATCCACAAGGACAGTGCATGTATGGTAATTTAGCAAATCAGCACACTAAGTCAGAGGCCTTCCACACCACAATTTCTCTTTCATATAAACTTCCCTAGAGTGCCTTGCACAAATGCTTGATTCTTCGGAGCCTAATTCGGGAAGATTCTCAGATCATAATTATTTGTTGTTGTTATTTGCGAAGTCGTGTCTGACCCATCGCGATCCCATGGACAACGTTCTTCCAGGCCTTCCTGTCCTCTTCCATCTTCTGGAGTCCATTTAAGCTCACACCTACTGCTTCAGTGACTCCATCCAGCCACTTCATTCTCTGTTGTCCCCTTCTTCTATTGCCCTCAATCTTTCCCAGCATCAGGCTCTTCTCCAGTGAGTCCTTCCTTCTCATTAGGTGGCCAAAGTATTTGAGTTTCAACTTCAGGATCTGGCCTTCTAAAGAGCAGTCGGGGTTGATCTCCTCTAGGACTGACCGGTTTGATTGCCTTGCAGTCCAGGGGACTCGCAGGAGTCTTCTCCAGCACCATAGTTCAAAGGCCTCAATTCTTTTGCGCTCTTATGGTCCAACTTTCACAGCCATACACTGCAACTGGGAAAACCATGGCCTGATCATAATTATACTTGTGACAATACCTAAGTAATCTCAATTTCAACATTCGCTTTTCTTACTCCCCAGCTCAAAATTAGTGATAATCTGAGGAGGCTGAGAAGAATTTGTTCCCAGATGGGATTGAAACTTATAAGGTATAGTGTAAAAGACAGGAATTTTTTTTCTACCTTTGCCCCCTTGAGTATATTTAAACTTTCTCTAAAGAAAAAGGAGGAAGATTCTGAGAAGCACTTAAAAACGCACCTTCCTGTATTTCTTTGCCACCATGTAAATCCGCGGCTCCTCTTCTCTTCCAATGGGGGATTCAGGGACTTGACTGAAATTATCAAATTCGTGGTCAAGCTCCTTTAATCGGTAGGGAATCTGTAGTAAACAGGAACATGCTCATTTTCAGTTTGCCCACTCATCTTTTCCTGTTTTACATTTTGCAACACCAAAACAAAGCAGATACACAATACAATATCGTTGAAAGTAACAAAAACTTCAACTCCCAAGTCCATATGGCTGGTTCTTTTTCCTTCCATCTGGTTCTAAATCACACATCAATGCCACACCTTTTGCAGTTAATGTTAACTCCAGACTCAAGCAGAGATATTATTTATTTATTATTATTATTTAAATTTATATACCGCCCTATCTCCCTTACGGGACTCAGGGCGGTGAACAGGCAATAATAAAAATCACAATAAATATTGAATAAAAAGCCTGCTCTAAAATACCCCATATAAAACCCCTAGCAAAGCCCAATCAAAACTACGCCAGAACTATGCCAGGCCGGCTGCATGGAATAGATGGGTTTTCAAGGCTCTTTACACTCCAGCCAAGTCTGATTCCTAATTCTTAGCAACCTGAGCCACTGTGGCCCACGGCATGGAGATCTGAGAGCATTGATTCAGCAGTATTTCTAGGATTCCCCTCCTAACTACAAACAGCATGCTCTTCTAAGGCAGTCCTTAATACTACTTACAGCCCCCACATAAAACGGGCAGGTCTCAAATTGGCTACCTGATTCCGGAGCTTGGTCCTGGGGTTTGGAGCATAGCCAATGAAGCCAACTTTCTTCATGGTCCGAAGGATATCTGGATCAACAGGTGGAGCTCGTCTGCAAAATAGGCAACCATTCAATCATTTTTAACATCTCTTTAGCCGCTCCTTTTAAAGCTGTGCTCCCCAAACAGTGAGGAGGATACCACCAAATTCCCCATCTCAAATGATGTTACTTTCACACAACTACTATCCTCTTCTTACCACTCCTAGGTTGAAGAAATACCTGGGTGCAGGGATAGAATTGGCTGCAGGCCAATCCGACAGCAACGACTCCGTGGTCAGAGGTACAGGTATAAGGGACAAGGGCATGAGATCTTGGTTCCAGTCAAGGTGGGGCAAGGTGTCCACAATACAAGGTAAGGCAAAGTCAGTTTCCCGGGAGTAGGCATTGAAGGTGATCTCAGGTGAATCAGCCCATAAGTGGACACAGCCTTCTGAGTCTCCAAAAACCATAGCTTGTTTGCTGGATGACACATCAAAGCTCATTATTAGCTGTCCCACTGTGTTAACGTGAAATATGTCAGCAGGATTGGCTAATCCAGTAGGTTCACAGAACTGACATTGACCTAGAACAGAAAGCAAAAGAAGAAATGAATTCTCGCTGGATCATTAACATAACATTCCCCGCATGACTTCACTTATTTCCTAGGGTTAGAGTTTGATGAAATTGCATTCTAAAGTTCCAACCCAATAAAGATCAAAGTTTCAGATCAGAGGACAATTCAGCGGGCTACTTGCCTGTCTGAGAGATGATGGCCAAGCGGGATGTGTAGGTAGGAATAAACTTCAGAAACAAAGGATCGATATGGACCTGCAGAGGTGTAATGGCTCGCAACATGCGTAAGTCGTACACCTTGAGGAAACGATCACAAGCCAGGCCGTTCATTCGACTGGAGAAGCCACATGTCACCAATAGATTACCATGGACGTCAAAATCGGACAAACTGCCCGAGTAGGCATCAAACTCATGTTCTACAGCAAAAGTGCGGAGATCACGCAGGGAAACCTAATGGAAAAGCCTGAGATATATTATATGAGAGCGGCTTATAGCTCTCAGAAGCCAAGAGGTTGAAATAAGGAGGTTAATATTACCTTTCCTGATGTGTGACCACAAAAGAAGAAACGATTTGACTGTCTCATAATTGTAACTCCAGGAATTTCCACCGAGTACTAAAATGGATATAGATACAGATAAAAGCTGGAGTTAAAAGAAAACCTGGACAGGGAAAATTTAAGCTGATGTTCTTTTTTAACCAAAACTTCCACCAATTGCCAGGAAAAGTGTGTTGCTACATTACCAGGGTGACCCCTTTTTTCTCCTATTCATGTTTGTATTATGATTTTGTATTATGATCTTATTCTTAACATTTGTAACACAGACATGTTTGTTTTGAAATATGTACCTTAATTTAACATATCCAAAATTCCGGTGAGAAGAACGTAATTTTTATTTCAACAGTACTTCTTTGGGGGAGAGAGCATACTGTAAGTATCATTTCATATTGGCCATAATAAAAAATAGTAATAGGTAATCCTCGACTTACAACCACAACTGAGCCCAAAATTTCTGTTGTTAAGTGAGATATTTGTTAAGTGAGTTTTGTACCATTTTACGACATTTCTTGCCACAGTTGTTAAGTCAATCACCGCAGTTGATTACTTAGTAACCCAGTTGCTAAGTGAATCTGGCTTCCCTATTGGCATTGTTTGTCAGAAGGTAGCAAAAGGTGATCCCATGACCTTGGGACACAGCAACGGTCATAGATACGAGTCAGTTGCCAATTCTGATCACCTGGCCATGGTGAGGCTGCAAAGGTCGCAACTGTGAAAAACTGTCACATCACTTTTTTCAGTGCCGCTGTAACTTTGAACAGTCACTAAACGAACTGTTGGAAGTTGAGGACTACCTGTGCTGTCTGAAAAAAATCATTACAGGGAGGGAACAATATCTCTCAATTAATTATCTCTCTAACATGAGCTAAGCGGTATCTCTTCTGCTTTAGACACACAGTTTGTTTATAGGACTGAGACAAATTGACATTTCGGTAGAAATTAGTCTTGCTTTCACCAGATGTCTGCGTTTAACCCACCCACCCTGTGCAGCAGTCTGAGGTTATTAGGAGCAGTTCCACAGTAAAACAGCAAGTGGGTTCTCAGCCAGGCTGTACCTTCTGAGTTTCCTGCACTGTGTTGAGGTCTATTTCGATCACATGGCTGGTTAGGCCTCCAACAAGCAAAGTGCCAGGATCAGTCAGTAAAAGGCTGTGCATGTCCTCACTTTCATCCATGCTTCAGGAGAAAAAGGGAACAGTTGAGGCCAGATCTGATTGATATGTTCCATTCACACATGGTTTTCTTATACATTTTTAAGTAAATACAGACAATGTTATATCACCAAAAACCCCCCAAAAAAACAACCCGTGGTCATCATCACAGATATCGACGCTGTCCCTTATTTTTCCTGAGAAAAGACCGGCTGTGAAATCTAAACTTTCTTCTACAGTTTCTGTGGGTTTTTTTTTTCAAATAGGCAATAATCTGCTAGGTAATGCATCAGAAATATAAAATGAAAAAGCCGCATCATGCTTCTGGGATTCTGTGTTTCCCATCAGTCAGCAATGAACAACCTTGTTCTGCATCAAAATCCCCACTCAACCTTCGCGTGATAAACCACGATTCCTAAAATATGGAATCTGTTGTCTTATAAAAAAGTTTTGGCTTTATCCAACTTGGGGTTTACCGAAGAGGATAATCATATCTAACTGGAAAGAAAGGCAACTTCCTGGTATAAAGTTGTTCTTTACATTTGAAAAATCTCTCTCTTTAAAAAGACTCCATATTATGCTATTATACAATCCAGATTCAATGATAAGCTAAACAAATGAAGTGATTTCACAAAGACATTTATACTTACCATATCTACACTGCCCAGAGTGTATAGAGGATAGTTAAAAAATATGAAATATAAATAAATAAATATGGATCATTTATGTTTTGCGATGTTTGGTTAATTTAATCATGGAAATATACTTAATTCCTGTTTCACTTCATTATCATAATTCAATGTAGACCTTTACTATATTTTACTATTTTAATATATTTAAAATGGTGTACTATAGGCTGAACTCCATAAAATGGATGAGTTCTGAACAAAAAGAGGATTGTGACTAGGACAAAAACTGTGGGGAGAATTCCAGAATGTGTCTTAACCTAAGGACATGCAATTTCAAGGAAGACCAACATCATGATTGAGTGCCTAAATATCTATTTTTAATAATAATTTTTATTGAACTTTAAAAACACACAAGTAAAAAATTAATGCTAAGAAAAATATAACAATTTTTCAACCAAAACTATCTTCATTCTATATTTTATTTATCAGAAATAATACTCACCATTCAATTTTAATCAGCAAAACTGCATTAAGAGTTGAATTTATATATATATGTGTGTGTGTGTATATAAACCTTAAACAAATAAATCAATTTCGTATTTTTTTCCTTTTCTTTACACAATAATTTATCACTTTCTCTAAAAATATAGCTAAAAAATCTCTTCTTTCCTTATCTTATATCTGTAAACAAATCTTTAAAGTCTCATCATTCAATTTTAGTCAACAAAAATTCCATTAAGAACTACCAGAAACAATGTATTGAAAATCTTGATATTTAATCCCTTCAAATAATATCCCACAAATTAATTTTTTTATCATCTTCTCTTTATCTTCTCTCAGAAATTCTGTCACAAGTTAAGCACTTGCCTTTTTTACCATTTTCTCTAAACATGAAACAAAAATTCTTTTTCCCATATCTTATCTACACATAGATTGTTAAAGCCTCATCAAGGAAAAAACCATTAAAAGCTACTTAAAGAAAAAAAAAATTTCACCTTGATTGAATAAACCAACTTTATAATTCTTTGTCTTGCTTTTAAAAATCTTGATATTCATTCCTTTTAAGTAATGTCCCTAAAGCTGATTCCTTTTCATTCTCTAAAAAACTTGTCCAAGTCACTTTTCTGAGTTGAAATCCACACATACAAGACACTCTTTAGATTTATTATTTGCGTGTCTCTTCTAGCTATTAAAACATCAGCCTGTTTCATTTGCAAGTCCTTATAACTTCTTTGTTAGCATCATTTTTGTAGCCTATCATTTTTAAAGCCATATCCAAAATAGCCTGATTATGTTGTATCCTATTCTACCTTTTCTACTTTCTTCTTTAAATTAATTTTTATAGTAGCAGACAATCTTAAGAAATAGCTCTGAGTATATTGTTAAATATCCACGAATTCTTTGAAAGTGATTATATAATCACTTTTGTTTTTAATCTTATAATACTACAAGCTGCTCAGAGTCTCTGTAAATAGAACAGTACATACGTTGTAATAATAAATATATGATAAATACATTTACAAAATCTCAGACCATTTCTGGTGTGCACCATTCACTTTCCAAGAACTGCCAAACTACCCTCTGGAATAGCACACACTTCCAAGACTAAGTTTAGCGTAGTTCAGAGAGAAACTAAATGTTCTTGCAGGCTGTGGGAATGTTCCGTTCCCTGATTTACAAAGTGTACACATCCGTTTAAATTAGATTTCACTTAAATTCTGTCATGCTGAAAATGCAATTCAGCAAGAGGTCTTGGAGGGTGCTAAGAATTACATTTAAGATTTTGTAGGAAGCAGGTTAAAACCCCTTGCTGAATATAAACGAAAGGCTAAAAGAAACGATAAATATCTTTTGCAGTCATCCAAGAACTCCCATAAATAGAAGGTACTTACAGGTAATCAAAGATTATGAGCCCACCTCTTGACATGTATTTTAGGTTGTTTTTGGTCAGAAAGAGCACACCATTTTCCAGGCTCTGGATCTGTCGAATGTCATCACTGCTGTGTACCTGGAAGGAGGAATATCGTTCCAGGGCTGGACCGAAGAAAGAAGTGGCATGACCCTAAAACAGAAAGAGGCGCGTCAATCAACCTTATTTCAACAATGGGCTGAACGTGCAGATACTACAGTGAGAGAGACTTAAAAAACAAACCCAAAACGTGCTCAATTCACAGTCTTCTCAAAGGGCCAGTTTATTTTTATTCTCATGAAATCTTCTGTTTCTTTCACCTGCTCAAATATGTAATACTCTCTGCTAAGTCAACCAACCTTAGTTTGTTTTTCCTTTGGCTAACATATGTGTTACTGTTTGGTCAAATATAGTGAGATCACAAAATAACTAAGTTACAAACCATTCATCTGTTTCATTTTCAAAGCTCGTATCCTATATTTTCCCTAAAATCACCCATCAAGGCCATCATGGCCACCAAGTTAGTTTGAAGTCTATCCTTCCTCAGCGTATGGTCTAATACAGGGGTAGGCAACCTTGGCTCTTTTATGACTCGTGGACTTCAACTCCCAGAATTCCTGAGCCAGCCAGGCTGTCTCAGGAATTCTGGGAGTTGAAGTCCACGAGTCATAAAAGAGCCAAGGTTGCCTACCCCTGGTCTAATACAAACATATAATCAATTTTAATCAATCTGGCACGTAAACAAAAAACCTACTTACTCCATGGTTTCCAACCCAGAGCATTTCTTCGTGTAGATCAAAGTGGGAGAAAGAAACCGGTACACCCACTTCTGAAACAACGGTGTGGAGTTCGGAATACATGCCCTCCATGATATGCACTGAGTCAGGCACAGTGATGCCTTCCAGAGGGACTCCTTCTGGATCTAGCTCCATATTCTGTAACAGGCTTGGGTTGAGGTGGGGATCTAGGGCAGGATGTAGGGAAGGAACGTACTCTGCAAGGGCTGGATCAAGACCTTCAAAATTCATGGTGGGTGTTTATCTGTACAGTGGAGAAAAAAATTACAATCCTTAATTTCCTATGTAGTATATAATATGGTAGAAATATTTACTTAATGAGTACAATAAGATCTTCTTTTAGTCCTAAATGTGAATCAAAGTGTAAGATAAAATCAACTGAGTTATGAACGTGCATCAAGCAATCTGGTTCTCCTAACTGTCAATAGAAGTCTTTAGAAAAGCAGGTCGAGAATATCTACATTTCATTTTTAATCAGAGAAAATTGCTCATGTTCAAATGTTACACTCGGAGGTCACAATCTAGAGAGAAAGCGAGGCAAAGGACTGTATACAATAATGCCCGATAAAGGAATAAATTATGATTAACATGCAATTTTAACCCAACAGAATACTGGAAAGAAGTTATGTAAAAAGGCTGATTTTTCCAAAGGCAAGATAGTTCTCCCTAAACTAAACAGAATGTGTGGAGGAGAGGAAGGGAAGAGAGAAGCCAGCAAAAGAAAGACTGCTCAAATATGAATTAGTGGCTGTGGACGACAAAAAGGCCTATTTTTCCCCAATGTAGCCTTATGGTGGAGACAGTTGGGACAGTGCACTAGAATGTTGCTGGCTATTCCATTCTAAGCCCCCCTCTTGGTCATGTGACCTATGTCCAAGCTATTATTGAGGGGTTGGAAACAATTCCAGAAGCAAGCATTGTTTTTTTCCTTGTCTTGTTTATTCTCATACTTTCTATGGTTATACTGTATATTGCTGTACAACTATTTCCTGCATAATTACATAAACACTTTTTAACTGAACAATTAGATAAATAAATATATACTGAGCATATATTTATTGCTGAATTCAGGAAGGTTTACTCTCAAAACTATGCACTACTCATTAAAAAATGGAATTAAAAAACTGTAGCCGGTATGAATAATTCAATTTCCCTCTACAAAGTTATAGCATCCCGAGAAGGATGTCTGCTGTAGCTGGACTTCAATTATTGTAATGGTGTTGTTTCCAGGCAAGAGGCATTGTCATATCAAAAACATAAAGGCATTAAATAGCATGATATCCATTATTTATTAGATTTTTCTCACATTACTTTATAAATAACTCAAGATGTCAAATATACCTAATATTTCTTCCTATTTTCCCCACAAAAACAACTCTATGAGGTAGGTCGGGTGGAGAGTGACCGGCCCAAAGTCACCCAACTGGCTTTCATGCCCAAGATGGGACTAGAAAGTCTTGTTTCTAGGCCAGCAGCAAAGTGGCTCTCTTAATAATAAATTATGATCCAAGGCTCAACTTTTAGGTGCATAATAGTGGATTATGCATCCAGCTGTAACTTGGAAAAAAGTATATATTCAGCTGTCAAACATTTCACAAAAGCTGTCCTAAACTCTGGTTTGTCCTAGCACTACAATATGAAGCAAAATTGGACCAAATATGTTGTCTGTTTTTCAACTAGAAACTAAATCAGAGGTAAAGCCCAGGGGAAAAAAAAACATAATAAAATTTCTCTAATACTACCATGTGTAGCCTAAATGTATTAAGTGTGCATTAATTGCCACTGAAGAAACTGAAGATATGCTGGAAACAAAAATAAAGTTGTGCTGTACAGCCACCAAGTCTGTTTTTGGGAGTACCTCTAAGTTGTACTCTGTGAGATTTACTTCTAATTAAACATGCATGTCTCACAATTAAGCAGAACCAAGTCCTTCCTTAAGGAAGTATTCTATGCTAATCTATCTTCAGCTCTCTGACACAGAATCAAAATTCCCAAATTCATGGCAAAGTTATAAATTGTTATACTCACTGGAATTGGGGAATTGCAGTCTTGACACATCTTCCCCCAGTATTTTTGAGAAAAACCACACTAAAAAAAGGCTGTCATTCAGGTCCTGATCTTCTCATGCCTGGACTATTGCAATGCGCTCTACACAAAGCTATCTTTGAAGAATATTCAGGAACTACAACTAGGGCAGAATGTGGCAGCGTGGCAAGTTCTTGAAGGCCCATACGTTGGCCCATGTTACATTGGCTACTGGTTTGCTTCTAGGTACAATTCAAGGTGTTGGTTATCATCTTTAAAGCTCATGGCTTGAGTCCAGACTATCTGAAGAACCACCCCACCCACACCTGCAGAAAAGGCGTATCGCAGGCTCCATTGGCCAAAGATTTTCAGCTGACAGAGCCCAGAAGTCTTTTCTGCCATAGTGCCTGCGCTTACGACGTACCCCCCCCCTCCTGAAGATGCAATCCATACCCTCCCTTCTGGCTTTCCAAAAGAGCCTGAAGACCTAGCTCTGCTAATTTACCTGGGCCCCAATGGGGATGCACCGCTTGGAGGTGGCTATCAGATTAAGACACGATCCCCCCTCTCCCCTTGTACTTCGCGCTCCCTTCTTCCTCACCTTTCAATTGTAAATGTCATTGTTTTATCATTTTAATGTTTACTGTTTTTTTTTTAATGCTTGTAAGCCTCCGCAGGTCACTTCTAGCCAAGATGGGGAGCACACAAATCTAATAAATAACACATCTTCTTGCAATTAGCACCTACAAAAATCACATTTTCACCATTTTGTATTTATGTATGTTATTTATTTCCAGGAAAGACAGAAAGACGGGGAGGTAACAGACACAAAGGAATAACCCTCCTTTTATTAGGTATGCAAAGGGCGACACTGTGTCAGCTGTATATTGCTGAATATTCCCTTCCAAATGATCACCCGCCATAAAGCTGAAAGGCTGCGGGCTCTTTATATCTGCTGAACTCATCATTGCTGTGCTGGCTCGAGCCGCTAAGAGTTGTAGTTCAACCACATCTGGACGCTTAAAATATTTTGGCGACCTCAAGGAAAGGCGAGTAGAAGTTGCTGAGAGGTAGAGCCCAACGCCATTTCCCCTTCGGATTAGGAGCACCTCACAGACTGGCCTCCATAGCCCAGGGGTTCTCAACCTTGGCAACTTTAAGACTTGTGGACTTCAACTCCCAGAATTCCTCAGCCAGCAAAGCTGGCTGAGGAATTCTGGGAGTTGAAGTCCACAAGTCTTAAAGTTGCCAAGGTTGAGAACCCCTGCCATAGCCTATTATGTCCGCCGAATTCATAAGCTGACTCGCCCTGCCCATAACCCACCGCGAAAAGTGAGGCTACGGGAAGTTGTTCATAACTTCCTGCTCCGTAACCTCGATTACTTGGGTCCATAACATTCACACGTTAAGCGCCTTCCCATCCCTTTCGGGAAACGGTACAAACTCCCCTCTCGAAAAGAGGGGGGGGGGAAGAAGCATTACCCACAATGCTTTGCTCTCCGGGTTCGCTTCCTTCGGCTGTTTCCGGTTCCTCACCTCCTCGGCCTCTTTGCCGCCGCTATAGCAACCCAAACCGTTCTCATTTCTTCTCCCTCGTCCACCTCTCAAGGCTCGCCGTGGGACAAAGCATCCCCGCGCCTCGACCAATCAGCAGAGGCCTCGTGGGAGAGACTCCAATCAGCGAAGACGTCGCGTGGCCGTTCAGCGTGCAAGGACGCTCTTTCCTCGCTGCGTAAAGGGGAAGGACGGAAATTCAAAAGGGACAAAACAAAAGCCGTGTTGTCACGAATGTGACTCAGCCAATTAAAGAGAAATTCCTTCCCTTCCTTTCCCCCTCCCGCCAGGAGTGAGGTCGTTTTGTCGGAGTTCCTCCTTTTTTTTTTACGTCTCTGAGGCATGTAGGAGTAATAAGGGAGCCTCGCCCATCCAAAATAGTGACACCGTGTCAGAAAAGTTTTTCCCACTCGGCGGGAGCAATGATCGGATTCTTAAAAGTGTATTTTTAATCTCACTGAATCACATTCGGTGCAATACCCACATTCAGAAGCTGCCTCTTCCTTTTCTATAATGATGCAAGGAAGAGTGAAAAATTTCCAAGATCTGGTGGGAAAAAATCTGGCTCGGTTACACAAAAGCACGTGTCTGGAACAAGTTGGGAAAATGCTAAGAAAGCTCTTCCTTGATTCTGCCAAAACACCATCTAAAGAATTCCTTCTGTAATCTTCAATCTATTGAAGGGATTTTGTTGTGCTTATGATTTTAGTATGTTTTAAGTTTGACATGAGCCTTTATTTTATATATAGTAACCATTTTATATTGATACTTATAGTGTTATCATGTAATCATTGTTTTGTTATTTTGTAATCATTATTTTGTAGTTAATTGCTTGATCAGATGCTTTATATATATATTGGAAAAGTAAGGGCTTCATGCTTTAGGTATAGGTGATTGCTTATATGAAAAGAGCACAGTAAGGGGAGGGGGGA
>NW_015386227.1:191199-253539 GCF_001527695.2 Protobothrops mucrosquamatus
CAAGACCTGATCTTTTTGTTCTGGAAAGGTATAAAAGGTGGAAGACATCTTTTCTGGTTGTTGCCTTCATCTCTCTACCAGCCACGAAGAGAGATGGGGTCACCCAACTCTATTTTGATCAAAATAAAAGTTGTTTGCTTGCTGAAACCTCGACTCAGGAGTTTCTTTGGCTCTTTTAAATTCCTGAGTAATGCTGGGGTAGTTGTGAGGCTAAGTGGAAAACCTTACACTATAAAGCACTATAAAGGGTATTTCCTGGTCAAGGCCCCCTGAGAAGTCAGCTATTATATTTGCTTGTATAAATGAGCATATATAAATGCTCCCTCTTAGAGCATTTTTGCACTGCAGCCTCAAACCAGCTGGAAACAAAACTGGCTTAAATCTCCAGATTGCTATATTTTGATCAAAGAGTTGGACTTGATGTTCTGTGTGGACTACGCTTATTTCCTTGCTTCTCCACCTTTACCACCTGTGCAGAGGAAGCAAGTACCAATCCCTTTCCATAGCTTTTTGAGAACCTGTGACTTCCACTGATATTTTTTGTAGGAGCCCTCCTCCATTGACTTCCTCTGGTATTGGACAACCCCTCATCTGATGTATCCACTGAAGGACTGGTAAGAAAAGAAAAACAATGCTGCAAGTTCATTAGTACAGTACACCTATCACTTGAGCAAAAGGGGAAACTGGCATTCCAGACTAGAAAGTGGGAGACCACGAGTTCAAGTCCCACCTTAGCCATAAAAATCAGTGGGGTGACTTTGGGGCTCACTCTCAACCCAACCCACCTCACAGGGTTGTTGTAGGGAATATAGGAGGAGGAAGGTGTGTTGGATATATTTGCTGCTTTGAGATATTTGTAAAAATAATAAAGGCAGTGTGGGAAGTCAGTCCCCTCCAGAGAAATAAATATTTTGGGGATATTAAAAAGGCAGAATATTATATTTCCCCAAATGATCTTGTGGGAAGTCAGCCCCCCAGAGAAGGAAATATTAAAAGGGCAGAAAAATATATTTCCTCAAAGGATCTTAAAAAGGCAGGAAAGCATGCCCGGTTTTCCTTGATAGCCCCAAGTCTGCCTCCCCCAAGCAGAAACCAGCTCTGTAGAAATGCAGATGTAAACCATTCAGGAAGGTTGAAGCTAGAAGATTAGGAAGACAAAGACACCTAAAATCTGCATACCCCACCCAAACTCTTAAGAGTCATTAGCTCCAGCATCAGGGAAGCAGGATATGACCTTTGGACATAATAAGATTCACTGTCAGAATACCAGAAAGGCATACTCAGGCTCAGGTCAAAGTTCATGGCACAGAAAAAACTCCAAACAAAAGGCTCCAAAGGGTATAAAAACCCACTCCCTACATGTGTTCAGCCCTTTTTTTTCACTTCTCTTACTGCCAAAACCATCTTCCTGTCTGGCTCTCCTCTCCAATAAACTACAACCTTCTTCCCAAAGCAGCTGCCATGTTTATTCCCAGCTTGGATGAACCACGATGAAGACCTTTCTTCCAACAATCTTAAAGGCAGAAAAGCAGGCCCAGTTTTCTTAATAGCCCCAAGCAGAAACTAGGCAGAGGCCAGGTCTGTAGAAATGCAGATTTGATAATCCCATTCAGAAGGGCTGAGGCCCCATTCATGAGCAAATACTGCCTGCAGAAACCCATTTAAGACAGGATATTTTGAAATCCCCTGAAGCAAAACTGACAATAGCAGAGTGATTAGAACCAGCAACCCTTCACCCCAAAAATCCAACACAGGAAGTAAGCCATTAGCCACAGCCACAGAGAAGCAGGACATGACCTTCAGGATATAATAGGACTAACCCACCACCATAAGAATACCAAAAGGACATGCTCAAAAGCTCAGGTCAAAGTTCATGCCACAGGAACAGGAAACAACTCCAAACACAAAAGCCCAAGAAGGTATAAAAACCCACCACTCCCAGCTACATGTGGTCAGCTTTCCCAAAGCCATATTTCTGTCTGGCTCTGCTCTTCAATAAACTATAACCTTCTTTCTAAAGCAGTCTCCATTTTGTTTATTCCTGGCTTGGACTGGACCCTGATGAAGATTTTTCTTTCAACAGCGGGATACAAATAAAATAAATATCCTTACTCAATTTCACTGATTTAAAAATAAAGACAAGTCCAGAGTTCTACCTTTTCACAATTATTGGAAAGGAGGGGGAATTTCAGCCATGAGCATAGGAACCAACTGGAATGGAGGTATTTGTATAATGAAATGAAGTAAATTGGACAGCAACACTTGAGCTGTTCAAGTTCGAAGTATTGTGGATTTTTTTTTTACATATGGCGGGAAAAGATTGATGGAAGTTGTCTTTCTGACAGGTTGAGAGAAGGTACAGGACAATGTCATGTATTCCTGCCCTTGAGAAATGGTTGATCACTGTATTTTGAGTGGGACAGGCTGGTCATATGGATCAGTGCTGTCAGAAGAAAATACTGGTTCATTCTGAGCCGGAATAAACCAGTATCCAATGATCACAAAAGGCAAATTGCTTGAAGCAAAGGATGGGTTTATTTGACAATGTAACAGTATAGAAATCAAAGGTGGCCATGAGTTAAAAGACAGGAACAGCAATATCTATAGGAAAATTTATCCTTTATTTGTGAGGTGTGCAGATGTGTCTGCTGGCATGTTTGCCTGTGCAGGGTCCAGGAAGGAGGGAGGAAATGCAGTTTTCTCACCTTGCAGAGTATGATAACCTTTGTCTGTTTGTGTTGAATTTTGGATGATGGGTCTGGTGTTGGAAAATCGCATTAAGTGGGTAAAGATTTCCACATCTTGAGGGGATTTTCTTTAGTTATGATTGCTGTGTTTGTCAATTTCTTAATGGGAGACAAGCTTAAGTCAGTTTTCACCTACGTGAAATACAGGTGAAAAGATCTAACTGGTGTTTTGTTTTATGTTTGTGAATTCACTGACAGATCAGGCGTGCTCAGGGTCTTTGAGTGGAATTGATGGCAAGGAGTAGAGTTGGTGTCATGGGTGGCTTATGGGATATTTCATCTCACAACATTTTAGGGACTTTTAAGTACTTCCCATTAGGTCTTGTGGCAGAGAATGCTACGAATCAGTTATACACTGTATAAAATATAGCTATCATTATTTTCCTAAATCAGTTCTGGATCAGTTTCGTTGGCTTACTTCAAATGCTATTAATGAGATAGCCAATATGGAGTCTCTTGAGCTCCAATATGCAGATAAACAATTCTTTTATGCTCAATGACTGCCTATCTGCCCCTTCTCCCTTTGATTATTTTAATTTTTTAAAGAAATACACAGGAACGTATATGCTGTAAATTAAAATGCCAATCTCCAGGATGATCTTAATTTCCAAGAAATGACACTGGGCTTTACATAAACCTGATAACCTGATTGATTAAATGCTGGAACATTCTTAGAAACCACATACTGTAGATAGACCTTTTCAGGAAGTTCTATCCTCAGCCTGGCCCTTTAGATTTCCTACACATATACATACACCCATCTTGTTGCTGATTGGCTTCTTTCCTTCCATTTTTCTCAGCATTATGGACTTCTCAAAAGAGCTGTGTCATCATATAATCTGTCCAAAATATGAGCCTGATCATTTGTGCCTCAAGTGAGAACTTTAGATTGATTTGTTATATGAGCCATTTTTTTTGTTTTCTTCGCTGTCCATGGTATTTTCAAGTGTCTTCTCAAATATTAAAACAAAAAAGCATCAATGCTCTTTCTAGCCTGCTTCTTCAAAGTCCAATTTCCATTTCCACAGAGTATCAGATGGAAAATTTCTGCCTCCTTCATTCCAATCTTTGTAGGTATGGACACATTCGAATGACTTTATTGCTACCCTAACAAATGCTTATCTGCAGCATATTTCTGATTGCTGGTTTCCTTATTGTTGATAGTGTTTAAAGGTATATGCTACCTACCAATAACTTCTTATTAGCTAGAAGGCTAAATGTTGTACCTAAGGTCTTAGGTTTCTTTTTTAATTTTAGTTCCATTTCTTCACAGTGCTCCTTGAGTCCCATTACTAGAGCTTCCAGATGATTTGTATTTTTAACTATCAGAATATTGTTGCTGTTCAGTCACTAAGTTTTGTCCAACTTTTCATAACCCCGTGGTCCATAGCACACAAGCCCCCCCCTCCACTATCTCCCTGAATCTGACCAAGCTCATGTTCACTGTATTGATGACACTATCTAACCATTTCATCTGCCATCTCCTTCTCCTTTTGCCTTCATTCTTTCCCAACATCAAGGTCTTTTCCAATGAGTCTCTTCTCATTTGGTGGCCAAAGTATTGGAGTTTCAACTATCTGTCCTTCCAAAGAACAGTCAGGGTTAATTGCCTTTAGGATTGATTGATTTGATCTCCTTGCAGTCCAAGGGACTCTCAAGAGTCTTCTCCAACATCAATTCAAAACATCAATTCTTCAGCACTCAGCCTTCCTTGTGGTCCAACTCTCACAGCCATACATTACTAGTAGGAGCTATCAATATAATGTTAATTTATTTATTACATTTATTTGCCACCCATTATCTTCTTTTTCAACCTCTTCTTCCCATATTCTCTTATCTATACACAAATGTTTAAAGCCTCATCATTCAAACTCAATGAAGAAAAATTCCGTTAAGAACTACCACAAATAACAATGTATTGAAAATCTTGATCTTAAATACTTTCAAATATTGTCCTACAAATTAATTGATCATCTTTGTCTCAGAAACTCCTTCATAAGTTTAACACTTTCCTTCAGCTTTAGCACCATAACTAATCACTTTCTCTAAACATACAACAAAACAATTTCTTCTTCCCTTATCTATAAATTCTCATTGTCATAATCTTTAACTGGGCAAAATACTGCATTATAGGGCAACAATTTTTGAACCAAGATACCTCAAATGGGCTAATTTACAGAATGTGTCCAAAATCTGGGACCCATGTCTCCGGGGGGGATGAAATTTGGGAAAGCACTGCTGTTGCACTGCTAGACTGCTGCTGCAGTCACATGAGCTCCATTTTCAATGTGTCAATTTCCCAGCCAATCTTACAATCCCTTGCAGCATCCACTTTTCTGCATACAGGGAAGGGAAGGAGGAAGAAAGGAACATAATGACAGAATGACAGATAAAGAGGAAGGGAAGAGGGAAGGAGGCAGAAAAGGAAGAAGGAAGAAAGATGATGACAGAATAACAGGGAGGGAAGGAATGAGAGAGAAAGAAGAAGGCTGGGAAGGAGGAAGGAAGATAATGACAGAATGGGAGGGAGGGAGGGAGATTTCTGATGCTCTCTGTCAGATTCCCTCAAGAAAACTAATGGGGAAGCCAGAAGGAAGTCGGAAGTCAAGTGTCCATATTTCTCCCTTTTAGCTAAAGTATCAATCGGTTTCCCATGGTAAAAATTAACTCACCTGGTGCTGTAAAATGTGTTGATCCAAACATGGATTGATGTGTTTATGTGCTGTCTGGATTTCTTTTTGAAGGGACCTTACTTAACTCAATAATTTTCACTCTCACTATGCACTTTGGAATGGTGTAGAAATTAATGCTTTGACAAAGGAAATGGCTCTTCGGGTCTTTATGTGTCATAAGAATTTGACCCCACCAACTTCAACTTGGAAGAAAACACATTTTCAGGCAAATTAAGGCTCTAAACGGCTTACTCTATTTTTCTCTGTTTGAACAAATGTTACACCTCCAAGAATTATATTTAGAGGTGATTAGAGATTTCTCTAACAGAGATTTCTTCTTTTTCTTAGAATCTACTAGTGCTTTAACAATTAAATTGGATGTTCACACGTAGTGCTAATTCCCCATATATATTAAGACGTGTTTGTGTGTGGTTCTTTTTTCCTTCTGTTTGGCAAATAATAACAAAGAACTTTAAAATGACATTAAGAAAGCTTGAGCGCAGGTTTAATGCTCCCAGTCTCTACTTAAAAGAAGGAGAGAAAAAAGAAGAGGTAGGACATCAGGTATCATGATTGGCCATAATCATCACTCTGCAATCTGTTCCCTTTTGCAGATATCAACATAGGCATCTGAGAGTAGTAGTAGTTAAGGCATGGGTGTCAAACTCGATCACATCACAGGACGTATTGTGACATAGTGTGACGTTTTTTGCCTTTGCGGAGCCAGGGTGGGCGTGGCCTGCGCGTGACGCATCTGGCCCGCGAGCCGCCGGTTTGACACCCCTGGGTTAAAGCATCCGGTTAATAAACTGGGGGACCAGGAATTCTAGTCCCACTTCAGGCTCAAAGCCAGCTAAAGTGATGTTGGACCAGTCACTTTCTCTCAGCCCTAAGAAGGAGGCCTCCTTCCACAAACCTTGCCAAGAATACTGCAGGTACCGTACTTATCCAGGCAGTCTCTGAGAATCGAACATAATTGAACAGAAGAGGGAAAAGGGGATGGTGGAGAAGAAGTAGAAAAAATTGGAAAAAGTCTGTAACTGTGGCAAATATAATGGGAAATTCCTGCCTAAATTATTCTAAACTGCAGCCTGGAGAAAGAGTGTAGATTTCCTTATTTAGGGTTGTTTATGAGCCATAAATGTCATGCTAAATTGTCAGATATGTGGCAGAAGGGCTAATATTTTTGATGTTGAATCATAGCACCTAGTATTACTCCCTGGTTTTACATTCATTGGTAACAAAAATGGGGAAGTAAAAAATAATATTCGGTAACTATTGTCAAAGTGCAGACTACAACTTCCTACTATAAATCAGTGGCTATAGCAGAGGCAGGAATGAGATAGCAACACTTATTTTGTGCTATTTGATTCTTCTTCAGTTATTCCTTCCATTTGAATATAAAACGTTTATCTAATTTTAGGAAAATTGTTCTATTTTTTCATGTTGTTCTTTCCTCAGTTCAACCTTTTATGATACGGGGTTGGGATATCTGCAGGACTGTCTTCTTCCAGTAACCTCTACGACTCATAAGAATAAACACGCTTCCCTCTGCATTCCCATCGCCAGGGCCACAGAAACATGCCTTCTCTATCCCCCACATTATGATAAGAGCTGTGGTGGCCCAGTGGTTAGAGTGCAGTATTGCAGGCTAATTCTGCGTACTGCCAGGAGTTCGATCCTGACTGGCTCAAGGTTGATTCAGCCTTCCATCCTTCCAAGGTCGGTAAGATGAAGACCCAGATTGTTGGGGGCCATAGGCTGACTGTCTAAACTGCTTTATAGAAGACTGTAAAGCACTGTGAAGCAGTATATAAGTCTAAGTGCTCTTGCTAAGTGCTATTCCTCTGGACATTTGAATGGCATTTTGGAAGTTTCTTAGGATCTACCTATTTAAACATTTCTGTGCTCTGGAAAATTTGTTTTTCTCTCTAGCATTTGAAAGTTGCTAAAATGCTTTGCTAGCTGTGGTTTATTCTCAGGTATTATGTAGGTAATTTCTTTGGTTATTTTGCACGGTTTGTATTTTTTGGGGGGGGGAGGTTCCATTTTCATCTTGACTTACTGAAGGGGAATTGTATGCAAAGCCAGTTTTGATTGGAAAATCTACAATCCATGAAAAAAAAAAGTATAATAAATAATATTGTCATTTGCAATTTAAAAACTACAGTATTTGTAGAAGGAGGGTTTTTAATAGGATTATTCCTTACCAGCTATCTTTATCAGCCTCTTCGTTGCCTATTTACTACATTGAAACATTAATAAAATATATAGCTCTGCTGTGAACCAGGCTGAAAATGGACACACTATTTCAAAAGAAAAAAAAAACATATTACAAAAGTGAAAGGGGGCTGGATGGTACTGTATTTTTAATGTTCCCATCAGTCAAATAAAAACAGAGAGCTAATTTGGTCTAGTGGTTAAGGCCAGGGTATCAAACACAATTTCATTGAGGGCCGCATCAGCATTGCGGTTGCCCTCGGGGAGGGCAGGGTGGGTGTGGCCAGGGTGGGTGCAGCATACTGGGTGGGTGTGGTCAGCTGTACATCATTCACATCAAGGGTGCCTGTGGGGGCTTGGGCAGGAGTGGGACAGATCTGAGGGTCTCTGGCAGAAAGGAATGGGACCAGGGCAGAGCCTATCAAGCCAGATATGTGAAGTAGGCGAGGGCCATTTGCTGGCCACTTCCAGGCGATGGTGCATTTCTTCATTCCTCACAAAGGGTGACACCTCCCCAGCCTGCACCCAGTGGGCGGGGCCGACACGGCAGGGGCTGGTTCCTCGCTGTTTCCAGACGGCCTTGTGGAGCTAAGACTGAATGCATTTCAGCATAGATGGCCACCACAAAATTGTACATTGGCTCCCGGCAGGCCAGGGCCAAGGCAGCGGGGGCCATTCCCTCACTGTTTCCAGGACGGCTTCGCGGGCCACTTGAAACCACTTCGCGGGATGCATCCGGCCCCCGGGCCTTGTGTTTGACGTGTCTGGGTTAAGGCAACAGGCCTGAGTTCTAGTCCCACCTTAGCCATGAAAACCAGCTGGGTGACTTTGGGCCAGTCACTCTCTTTTAGTCCAATCTACCTTACAGGGTTGTTGTTGGGGGCGAAATAGGAGGGGGAAGGTTTGTTGGATATGTTCGCCACCTTGAGTCATTTGCAGAAATAATAAAGGCAAATAAATAGATAAACAAACAAAGAAATAAATAAATAAGAAAGTTAATGCAACGGGCCAAAAGAGCTAGCCTGTGGAAATGACAATGGGAACTGTATATCAGAGAGCTGATGAAAATAGAATCCAGGGAAGCTACAGAAACAGAAACCAAATTATTGGTGGAAGAGGAAAAGAAAAAGTGGGGAGAAGTCAACTTTAAGTATCATTCTTCAGAACTAAGGAAAACAGAAGACCTCATTTCCTGACTGATCTGAGATAGTTGATGACATGCAAAGGGAACGTGCTAGTCTCAGATCTTGCAGCTTATAAGATAACAGCTTTACAAATGCTGCCAAAAAAACCCAACCATTGAGGGCTTAAGCAGTCTTCAATATTATGTTATTCAGATAGATCCAGCCCAATGATAATGAAATGGAACTAGGACTTCTTGGTGTTGGTTGCTGAACAGAAGCTTTACCCTTTATTAAAAGGCCCCACCAATTCAATGAACTTTTGCTCTCCCCAGCTTGTCAACAGCAATTCTAAGCTTAAAGACAATAAATACAAATCACTCAGTGGTCCTGTTTACATGATGTATACTCGAAGGGGGTAGCCAGTTATTTGGGATTACGGAAACTCTAAAATCCAAATAATCCAGCCAATTATAATCCCTCAAGGTGTTATTTTAAGTCAGTGGTTCTCAACCTTTTTAATGCCATGACCCCAACCGGTCGTAAGTCGAGGACTAAACCGGTCGTAAGTCAAGGACTACCCAACCGGTCGTAAGTCGAGGACTTTCCCTGCCCGGGAACGCCGCGCATGCGTGGTTCCGCCCCCTGCGCCGGCCGAAGCGTAGCTGGCAAGCGGCAGAGACGGAGCAGGCCGACCACCAGCTGGCCCAGCCCAAGGGAGGTAAGGCACCCGCCGGAAAAGGGGGGAAAATGGCGGACAAAAAAAATGGCGGACAGCCTTGCTTGGCGACCCCCATGAAATGGTCGATCGACCCCAAATGGGGTCCCGACCCACAGGTTGAGAACCACTGTTTTAAGTGCTTTGGAATTAAACTAACTTCCCCACTGCACTCAACAATTCTGCCATGTCATGTGACCTGCTGGGGGTTATGTGTCCCATCTTCTGTCCATCACTGAGAGGGTAAAGCAACTGGATTTCTCTAGGAAGGGTCTGTGACTGTTTTGATGTTCACATCTTGATGTTCGCATGTTCACCACCACAGCCATAGGAGAAGGGGCAGAAAATAGGATGGGTGGGTGTACCTTTGGCTCTACCCATAGAGGTTACAAAACATGATTACAGTGCAGTTTTGCCCCCTGCTGAGGACTGAAAAAATGGTTGCTGTTCAGCTGATGGAATCATCCATGATTATGTGCATTGCTTGGAAGTCAACTGGGTCAGCTTCGTTCTATGTTCAGAACCAGAACGATTTGCCCATCTCAGACAATTGCGAGTGCTGCTCTAGTTTTGCAGGCAATAGAGAATGCACATCATCAATACATGACTGTTCTGCAGGCTATGGTATTCTTGCCTTTCTCAGGAGAATATAAGGTTTTCTATGTAGGGCTATAGTACTACACCTGTATTGGAAAACCCTGGACAACCATTAGAGGACAATAAGGAAATGTAGAAAACCACCATCTGTATTTTAGCAGCCTTAGAAGTGGTAGTCTTATCGTATGCCAAGGAGTCAGGCAAATGTCAATAAAATAGTAAGCAAAACTATATGCACTTCTTCCTAACAGAACTTACTTGAAGCTCGGGACAAAATGGAGGTCACTCATTGTGTGCAGCACTTAAAGAATGTTTTTCCAGTCTTAAAAAAAAAGCAGGCTTAACCATTCACCTTATTAAATGCAATCTAAATTATTGGTTAACAAGAAGTTAAGGTAGAAGAGAAAATGTAAGCTATTCAACACAGGCAGTCTGCAGCTCTACAGAAGATCAAAGCAATCCTAGGAATTGTATGGTACCAGAGATAGTTTATGTCTCATTTTTCCACAAAAGCCAAATCCCTTGCAGACTTAACAAGAAAGAATTAATGCACCAAAGTTTGTTGGATTCCTGCATGCCAAAAAGCCTTTCAAGAATCAACAACTGCTTCGTGTAGTCACTCTGCATTAAGAGGACTACAGTCTTCCATTTATTTCACATTTGATGTGGGATTGGGAATAATCCTAAACTAACATCTGAGGATGGGGAACATCCAATTCTTTGTCTTCAGAAAAAAATACTACCTAAAAAAGGGTTATATGGCATCATACAAAATAAGACTTATGCTCTGAAAAAAAATGGAAAATCTGTGTAGTTATGAATTCACTGTAGCCAAAAGCCACAAACCACTAGTTTGTTTGAAAAAAAAAAAGACTAATGGGAGATTCAGCTGTTGATGTCTGACAGTATACAAGTTTGTAGTTTATCGCTACTCGGGGAAAACGCAGTCAAGTTGCTGGTTTTCTCTCTAGTTTTGGAACTGATCCAGAGATTGCTGTCTGCAAAACTGATATCAATGAGTCCGGTGGAAATCTTGGTGAATATTACCGAATGGAGAAGGTAGACACAGCCTGCCATCCTGTCACATGACTTCCCAGACATGTAATCCACTTGCAATTGATAATCTGTGTCTGGGGGAAAAGCTGAGAGAATCATCAGATGTGTTTTTCCATGCTCATTTAGAATCCCTTACCAGGATCAAGTGGAGTTGAAACAGGCTAAGGAAACTAGCGGGAAAGAGTTGCAGTTGGGAGGAATGAGAAGGAAAAAAGGCTGGCAAGCTAAGATGGACTTAACAATCTTGGACTGCCAAAAAGACTCAGCCCCCTAAGTCATTTGAGACACCAAAGATGAATGTGGTGTGGTGTGGAATGTCTACCCGGTGCAGATTTCTAGAGAGAGTAAAAGAGATCAGGTTTGTGCTAGCTGTGATATGTTGCAAGGTTCTAACTAATGCCCTTGATTAATTCTATGGGGAATTTAGTAATAGCTGCACATTTAGCAATAGCTTAAGAAAGGCATGCTGACATAGAAGTGGAAGTGTTACTATTACAAGTAGAGATAATTAATTTCTGAATGGTAGAGCAAGGGCCATAAATTGCCACACTCTACTTAGAATTTAGAAGCAGGAACAGATTAATTTTTATGTTTTAGCCGTATGCCGCTTGCCTAGTTAGCTTTCAGTCACTGAAAAATAAATTAAACATACTTAATATCTGAAATGTTATGAAGAAAAAAAATGAACTGGTTCACAAAACATCTTTGTGTACTGCATTTAATCTACCCCAGTGATGGCGAACCTTTTAGAGACCGAGTGCCCAAACGGCAATCCAAAACCCACTTATGCATCGTCGGGTGCCGGGTGGGCGTGGCCCATTGGGTGGGCGTGGCTGCAGTGGTAACGGCAGACTGGATGGGACTAAAAAGTTCAATCAATCAATTCCAACTTTGCAAGATCTTTTTTTCCCCGCAAGAAGTTGAAATTGACTGATTGATTGAACCTTTTTTTTCCCACGCGGCGGCGGAGGCCTAAAGCGAAAAGGTTTTAGAAAACCCAGCTGAAGGCCCAGGACTGGGGCGACGACGCGCATGCCCACAGAGAGGGCTCTGAGTGCCGCCTCTAGCACCCGTGCCATAGGTTCGCCACCACTGTCCTAGAACACTTATTTAACTCTTACCCCTGAATAATTATCGATGACATTCTCATCCTCCAGTCCCATGGAAATGAGTGTATTATCAAATTCATTCATGACTACAACTTCCATCCCACCATAAACTTCAGCTTGAACGTATCTACTGAATAAATCTTATTTCCTTGATGTCACTGTAAACGTACAGAATGGAAATTATTATTCTTGTTGTTATTGGTTGCACGCTCAGCCAGATATTTATTGTTATACAAACTGTGAAATTACACCTACCAGTTCTTTGACTGGTATGAGGCTTCATACACATCAAGTTCTTCCCAAGAATCTAGGATGTCATTTATTTATTTATTCACTCCATTCATTCATTCATTCATTCGACTTGTTTGCCATCCAACTTGCTTCAAGGTGACTATATGTGTAGATTCAGGCAGTGTGGCCTTTTGCAATTGACTGGTAGAAATTTTGTCAATGTGCAGATTTTCTAAATGCTATCCAAGATTTATGGGTATGGTACTCAGTGCGGCCGCCATGACTGGTTTATGTCATTAATTTTCAACTTTGATTTTCAGATCTTCTCCAATTCTTTGTCTTCTGTGTATGAACAGGTTACATTTTGAGAAGCTGTTCGCCAATCTATTTTGTTTGCAAGTCCATACTAGTGTAAAAAAATGTGCAGTAGAGTTCTGACCTTACATAAGTGACAACAGTGTCACAATACCTGACAACAATTGCATTGGTTATTCCTCTGGAGTTGATATGGCAGATTTCTACACCTTCCTGAAGAAGCGGTGCATTGAGCTTTGGGTGGCAGCCCTTCCTCTTATCTATGATGAAAATGGATTGCATCACAGACAGCTGCAGACAATTTGGTGAGGTATCAATGTTAGGTCCTGTGTCTTGAACATTGACAGTGCTTTCTTAGTCATGCTGAACCCTACAGACATATTTAAACCCATTCAAGTTTATAGGGATAACCAGGTTGTATTGATGCAAAGACAGCCTTGTAGATGTCGTAGGACTTCCAAAAATAGCACAAGGTCACCTGTGAGTCTGCTTCAGTTGCCTGAACTGCCTGCCTAAATGTATGGTAAGGATAACATTTTTTCCAAGGTTGCTATCGCCCCATGGTCCACAGGTTGCAGGAGGGAGGTGGTGTTTGGAGACAGATACAAGACCTTCACATTTGGATGGAAATTGTTCTGGCAAGTGGATGACCCAGGGCATTATCCAAAATTGGCAAAATCTTGAACTTGATATTTTTGTCTCAGCAATACCTCTCCACTTCTGGGATGAAATGATGGAAGAATCTTTCTTCAACATTAAGAAGAGTGACCAAAGCTTTCTTATTAACTTTCCACACAACAGGAAGTAAGCTCTTTTAGATGTTCTTAAGACAGTGGTTCTCAACCTTTTTAATGCCGCGACCCCAACCGGTCATAAGTCGAGGACTAAACCGGTCGTAAGTCGAGGACTAAACCGGTCGTAAGTCGAGGACTACCCAACCGGTCGTAAGTCGAGGACTTTCCCTGCCCGGGAGCGCCGTGGTTCTGCCCCCTGCGCCGGCCGAGGCGTAGCTGTCAAGCGGCAGAGACGGAGCAGGCCGACCACCAGCTGGCCCAGCCCAAGGGAGGTAAGGCACCCGCCGGAAAAGGGGGAAAAAATGGCGGACAAAAAAAATGGCGGACAAAAAAATGGCAGACAGCCTTGCTTGGCGACCCCCATGAAATGGTCGATCGACCCCAAATGGGGTCCCAACCCACAGGTTGAGAACCACTGTCTTAAGAGCTCACGGGTCTTGGAGTGATAGACTAGTAGTGGCTTTAGGTCAGATTACCAGAAGAGTTGCCACCTAGCATACTTCACAGCTTTGAAGCTTAGCATCATCTTCTCTTCCTTGCTTATATAGGTTCTCTTTGGGATTTACTTCCAATAAAGTCCTTTGTCATCCACACTGAATATTTGCTGGGGCGAATAACCACCTTTCTCAAAAATCTCCTTGAGGGTTTCCAGGAACTCCTCGGCAGGATCCTCATCCACGCTCATTGCCTCTCCACTCACTTTCACATTGTGAGGGTTCACATGAGCCTTAAAATGCAGGAACCACCCATGTGTTGCAACAAACGTGTCTTCAACAGCTCTTTTACTGGCCTTATGTTACAAATCATGAAACAAGCTCCTGGATCAGCATTAGGCTAAGCGGCACATGTCACTGATGCTGATATTCGACTCACATGCTGAACAGCATTTCCATCTCCTTGTGCTTATCATGGATTGGATAGGTATTGAGCTTTTCACTTGTTCCATGATTGTGTCTTAGTTCTTAATTATTGTTCCAATTGTGGAATGATTCATGCCTAAGGAATGTATTGTTTTCATCTACTCTCTCTCTCTCTCTCTCTCTCTCTCTCTCTCTCTCTCTCTCTCTCCCTCCCTCCCTCCCTCCCTCCCTCCCTCCCTCCAATATGTTCACCTTTGTCTACTCAGGGCTAGGGAACTATTGCTCTTTTATGACCTGTGGACTTCAACTCCCAGAATTCTTGAATCAGCATGGCTGGCTCAGGAATCCAGAGAGTTGAAATCAACAAGTTATAAAGGGGTCGTAGTCAGACGTTTCAGGAGAAGGAAAGAGAAGGAGGCAGAAGATGGGAAAGATTTAATTTCTGATGTGCTGCTTATGTATGCAGTGTTCCAGAAACTAAACCTTTCCTACCTTTTCCTGACTTCCAGGACCTTCTAGGATGGACTTGTGGACCAATTTGTTTTTATTGGTGAAAGTTTGCAAAGTTTTGTAAGTAGAATAATATCTGTATTCTACTATCCCCTGGTATTGCCACATCAATTATACACACTTTCTTCTTTTTAACCAACCATTTTCTTGTTATGTATGAAGACTTTATCTTTGTATTTGGAAATCCCATAATGTTTTGACCTGCTCATATTTGACTACTTTTTTCAACTATATAATCCCACCAATTTTTCATTATTGGCACATGAAAATTTTTACTGATGTTTCAGTGAATCATTTTGGCAACTGTGTTATGTCATTTTTATAATCAGTGCATGATATGATCATGCATGAGCGGAGTGTATGATCTATTGTTCCTTCTGCTTCTTTGCATAATCTGTACTTTGAATCATTTAATGATTTTTCAATTTTGGCCGTGATTGCATGAATTCAAATAGCTTGCTCTTGAGCAGCCAAAAATAAGTCTTTAGTTTCCTTTTTAATATTCCAGTTGGAAGCCATTGCCAGGTTTTATCTTACCCAATCTCCCCTCACTCTATTGCAGAAATTGACGACGTCAGGCTTTTCCTTGCCAGCATTCTATTAATGTTTTTATTACATCATTTTGATATTCATGTTTTGTTTCCTGTACATTCAGTAAGCTCCAGTTTTTAATTTGCATCAGGGCTTGTTTTCAGTTGGTTTTTTTTACGGAGTCAACCAACGCAATGGTTTTCTTCTTCAACAATTTGTTTGCTTTGAATTAAACCTCTGCCTGCATTTCTGCCTCTCAGTATCAACTGCAGGAATGTAATGCATAGATAGCAATGAAGTATATATGTGAGTGAATGTAAATATGAATGTGAGTGTGAGTAAATGTATGTTTAGGTGGGCACCCTCTTACTCACTTAAAAGTTTTAAAGAGAAGTGAGTTAGGCCCTAGCTTGCTGACTAGTGAAAGAGGCTGGCTAAGGAGATGCAGTTGGATGGGGTTGCGTTAGTGGCTTCAGGCTCCCAGTGGTGTTGAAGGCAGGGCTAAGCACCATGGGGGCTCATCACTACCTCTAGACAGCCGCAATACCAGAATGGATGGAAGGGACCCTAGCTAGGGGAGCCAGGAGGCAAAAGTGAATGGAGAACAAAGACTCTGAGGTCTTGGAGTGGGTCGATCTATTCAAGTGGTGATGGGCATAGGATAGTTTGGCAGGAGACAGAGGGTGGATCGCTCCCAGAGAAGATTTCTCTGGTGTTTGGTACCAATGCCATGTTCTGGCCCTCTATACTCATGCCCAGGTCCTGGTTAGCTGACCAACAGAGACCCAGGCTTCTTGGGTATCATGTCTTAATGCCAATTGGTTAATAAATAACCCCTTCTTTTATTTGTGATCTCATTAGTGAGGAACAGGCCAGCCTAGCATGCATTACTGTGCCATAGCTATGCCTGAGGTGGGGGGTTGTTCCTCTTAGAAATGTGCCTGACCAGGTTTAGGGTATGGTGTCAGCCAAGACCAGGGGAGGGGAGGGGAGTAGCAGTTGTCATCTGGGAGTCTCTGTTGGCTTTCAAAGGTGATGTTCGCAAGTTGCCAGTTGTGAGACCCTGTTTTTGAAGGTAGGCTCATGAAATCAGTTGGGACTGTTACTACTGTACCAGTCTCCTTGCTGTGTAACAACCTCCCTTTCTGAGCTGTTGGAGGCTCTCTTGGGGTTGGCTGTGGAATTCCTCAGGCTTATGGCCTGGGGAGGCTTCAATCTCACATCTTTGGGGCATCCCCTCTCTGGGAAGCAGCTTGGAAGTTCATGGCCGCCATGGAGGCCATGGGCTTATCCCAAATCATTTATGGCCCAACTTGAAACAGTGATCACACACTGAATATGGGTTTTTTTTGTCAGAGCAGTGGCAATGTAATGTCAGGAGGGAACTATCTTTGACCTCTCTGGCATGGTCAGATCATGCCATAGTGACTCTGGGATTCTCTTATGCTATCCTTTTCCACAGGAAGATAGCACCTAATTCAGGGGTCTTCAAACTTGGCCCTTTTATGACTTGTGGACTTCAACTCCCAGAATTCCTCAGCCAGCATGCCTGGCTGAGGAATTCTGGGAGTTGAAGTCCTCAAGACGTAAAAGGGCCAAGTGTGAAGACCCCTGACCTAATTGATTGGTCTACCTCCAGCAACTGATTTCAAAGGCTTCTAAGGAGAAGTTTTGTGTATGGTCCTGCTGAGGCCCCGGCCACTGCCCTGAATAAAGAGGCAACTGAGGCCTTGAATAGAATTGTACCTATGAGACCTCTCTTGGCCCATCACTTCCAATATTCCTCATGTGTAACAGAGGACTTGAGGGAGCTGAAAAGGGTCAAAAGATGTCTAGACTCTAGAGCACTGCTGGAGGAAGAGGAAGGATGAATTCAATCAATCATGAATTGAAGTCACTATTAAGACTTAACTTGTGGTATGAACAGTGTAATATCAATGTTTCTCCGCTCTTATTGCATCTGCAGAGAACCGTCTGGCAGCCGTATTTAGAATTACCCACACCTACTGGTTAAGAGGAACTCAGAGGTTCACTTTCAGAGGAACTTTTGGTACATATGGTGGACAAAATTGTTCGGATCCGTTCTCAGTTGGAAACCAAGCATGGTGCAGGTCATTTGGAGATGCCCAGGGAATGCACTTACCCAGTTATTTGGGAATATTTTGATACCGTTGGAGCTGAAGAAGTGGACAGGGTCCTTGGGACTATAAGTGCAGCCATCTGTGAATTAGACCCATACTCCTCCTGGTTGGTCAAAGCTATCCAGGTGGCATGTGGGTGGATCCTAGCAATGGTTAATTCACCCTTGAGGGAGGGAATGTTCTTGGTACCATTTAACTAAACAATATGTTGTCACTGGCTCTTACTGCTCTGGACAATTTTATACTGCGCTATATTACTTGATTCTGCTTTTTATGGTTATTTATTGATATGGTGTATGTTCTAAAGAAACAAACAAAAAAAACCACAATTAGTATGCAAAAGGTCAGAATAAATGACAGAGAGAGAATAAAGCAAATAGAACTGCTGGATAAAATGGGTATCTCTTGGGTACACGTGGGATCAAGTTGATTTTTATTCTGATTATTTCCATCCTGCCTTTAACACTCTCCAGAAATATCAATACAAACAGTAGAGACAGGAACTTAAAACAGTTTTTCAGGGAAAAGAAAGGGGGTGGTTAAGCCACAACAGGATAATTTAAAAATAATTAACCTACTTTGTTATGTAACATGACATGCAATCATCACACTTATTAGTTCCTTTGTTCTTTTGAAATCAGGAGTGAAGCAACAGAAACAGAAGCCAAGTCCTGAATGTGCCTCGGGTTACTCATTACATGATTTTTCTTCCCTTCCCACCTCGCCCCTCCCAAACACACGTTTTTCAAGCAAAGAGACATGGAAAAGGAGGGTGTTGTAATGAGTTCAGGAGGGTGAAATGTGTCATGTGGATTTCATAGCTGCTTGCAGTATCTTTCTATGCAATTTTGGATCATCAGGAAAACAGGAAGGGGAGATTTCCTAATGGTTTCAATTGACAACATTTGGAATCTCCACCACACTAGCCATGTGCCTTCCTAGCCAGAACTTGCCGTGACTTCCACTGATAGGATGGCTGGATTCAGCCCTGGGTCAGGAGGGGAATCCAAGAACAGGACAGATTTTTCCTGGCTGTAATGGGAAGAGAAATAGGAGGCAGAGCTGCAACCAAGGCAATGGCCAGATAAAAGAAATCTGAGTCTGGGCCGGAACTGTACTTTGAGAAAGTGCCTCAGATGGGACCCTCCCTAATGCTCATGAAGATAAAGGGGGGAGGGAGCAGGGACAAGCACATCAGACTTGCAAGCTTCTGTTACTGTAACCTTATCTTAAAATTACTATTACTTCGTGTGTCTTTAGTTTTCAAGTCTGGTTTGGAAAGTCTTGGAGGACTGATACTGGCTAATTCTAGGTTTATCTATGCAGGCAATTTGCCATGGATCAAAATAAATATGAAAATAACACCCCCATTCTCCCATTTGTGTGTGAATTACAGGTTTGTTTTCCTGGCTGCTCCCTTTCCTTTCTTCCTTTCCTGCACAATTTGCTTGCTTATTTTAAAATTCCATCCTGCTTTTCTTCTGTTTGGTTAAGACAACTGGGTATGACCATTCAGTGCTGATATAATGGGGCAGCACCAAGCTGACGTTAAATGACCTTAGAAAAAAGCTAAGCAGGGATTGAACTGATTAGGAAAAAAAATGGATCCAGGAAATTACAGACCTTTCAGCCTGACCTCAATAGAAGGGGAAGATTTTGGAAAAGATAATCAAACAACGAATCAGCGAACACCTAGAGGCAAACAAAGTCATTACTAAAAGCCAACATGGGTGTGTCAAAAACAGATCATGCCAGAGAAACCTTATTACATTCTTTGACCAAGTGACAAAATTAGTGGATCAGAGGAATGCTGTGGATATAATTTACTTGGACTTCAGTAAGGCATTTGATAAAGTAGATCACAACCTACTACTCGATAAGATAGACAAATGTGGGTTAGACAGCATCACCACCAGATGGATTCGTAGCTGGCTGACCGGTCGTACTCAGCGTTTGGTCCTCAATGGAACCATATCTACATGGAGGGAAGTGTGTAGTGGGGTGCCCCAGGGCTCTGTTCTAGGCCCAGTGCTCTTCAACATCTTCATCAATGATTTGGACGAGGGGATAGATGGGGAATTCATCAAATTTGCGGATGACACCAAGCTGGCAGGAATAGCCAACACTCCAGAAGACAGGCTTAAGATACAGGAGGACCTGGACAGACTTGAACATTGGCCGCTATCTAACAAAATGAAATTCAATGGTGAAAAAAGTAAGGTTCTACATTTAGGCAAGAAAAACCAAATGTACAGGTATAGTATAGGGGGTACCTTGCTCAATAGTAGTAACGGTGAGAGGGATCTCGGAGTCCTAGTGGACAATCACTTAAATATGAGCCAGCAGTGTGCTGCAGCTGCCAAAAAAGCCAACACAGTGCTGGGCTGCATTAACAGGGATGGAATCAAGATCACGTGAAGTATTAATACCACTTTACAATGCCTTAGTAAGGCCACACTTGGAATACTGCATCCAGTTTTGGTCACCACGATGTAAAAAAGATGCTGAGACTCTAGGAAGAGTACAGAGAAGAGCAACAAAGATGATTAGGGGACTGAAGGCTAAAACATATAAGGAACGCTTGCTGGAATTGGGTATGTCTAGTCTAATGAAGAGAAGGACGAGGGGGGACATGATAGCAGTGTTCCAATATCTCAGGGGCTGTCACAAAGAAGAGGGAGTCAAGCTATTCTCCAAGGTACCTGAAGGCAGGACGAGAAGCAACGGATGGAAACTGATCAAGGAGAGAAACAAATTAGAACTAAGGAGAAACTTCCTGACAGTTAGAACAATTAACCAGTGGAACAACCTGCCTCCAGAAGCGGTGAATGCTCCAACGCTGGAAGTTTTTAAGAAGAGACTGGACAGCCATTTATCTGAAATGGTGTAGGGTTCCTGCCTGAGCAGGGGGTTGGACTCGATGACCTCCAAGGTCCCTTCCAACTTTTTTTAATAATAATAATAATAATAATTATTATTATTATTATTATTGTTGTTGTTGTTGTTGTTGTTATTATTATTATTATTATTATTATTATTATTATTATTAGTTCTTGGGCAGCATCTGGAACTGCTGTATATTCAAACAGCCCTGCCTTGCTAGTTTCCCCTTTTTAAAAAAAAATTAAGAGAAATCACACTGAGTAGACTATTGTATGCATATAGTAATAGTAATAATAAAGTTGGAAGGGACCATGGAGGTCATCNCTATACCTGTGCATTTGGTTTTTCTTGCCTAAATGTAGAACCTTACTTTTTTCACCATTGAATTTCATTTTGTTAGATAGCGCCCAGTGTTCAAGTCTGTCCAGGTCCTCCTGTATCCTAAGCCTGTCTTCTGGAGTGTTGGCTATTCCTGCCAGCTTGGTGTCATCTGCAAATTTGATGAGTTCCCCATCTATCCCCTTGTCCAGATCATTGATGAAGATGTTGAAGAGCACTGGGCCCAGAACAGAGCCCTGGGACACCCCACTACAAACTTCCCTCCATGTAGATGCGGTTCCATTGAGGACCACACGCTGAGTACGGCCGGTCAGTCAGCTACGAATCCATCTGGTGGTGATGCTGTCTAACCCATATTTTTCTATCTTATCGAGTAGTAGGTTGTGATCTACTTTATCAAATGTCTTACTGAAGTCCAAGTAAATTATATCCACAGCATTCCTCTGATCCACTAATTTTGTCACTTGGTCAAAGAGTGTAGTAAGGTTTGTCTGGCATGATCTTTTTTTGACAAATCCATGTTGGCTTTTAGTAATGACTTTGTTTGCCTCTAGTTGTTTGCTGATTCGTTGTTTTATTATCTTTTCCAGAATCTTCCCAGGTATTGAGGTCAGGCTGATAGGTCTGTAATTTCCTGGATCCATTTTTTTTCCTTTTTTGAAGATGGGAACTACATCAGCTCTTTTTTGCAGTCCTCTGGTAGTTCCCCAGTGCTCCAAGATCTTTGAAAAATATAGTTCAGTGGTTCTGAGATCACATCTGCCAGTTCCTTGAGAACCTTGGGGTGTAATCCATCTGGTCCTGGTGATTTGAACTCGTCTAGGCTGGACAGGTGCTCATTTATCATTTTCTTGCCTATCTTAACTTGTGTTTCTATACTGTTTTTTATGGCACTATTTTTGATAGGTTGGTCTGTTTTTTCCCTTTGTGTAAAGACAGATGCAAAAAACAAGTTAAATAGTTCTGCTTTCTCCTTATTGCTTGTCACCTTCTTACCACTTTCCCCCACTAATGGACCAATTGTTTTCTTCACTTTTTTCTTGTTTTTTACATGTTGAAAGAAGCTTTTTTTTGTTATTTTTGACTTTGGTCGCAAGCCTTAGTTCATTTTGAGCCTTGGCTTTCCTCACTTTATCTTTGCAGGCTCGGGCTATTTGCTGATATTCTGACTTAGTTATGTGTCCCTCTTTCCACTTTCTATACTTGTCCTTCTTGTCTTTCAATTTGTCAGAGAGTTCTTTATGCAGCCATGCTGGTTTCTTTTGAGAGCTGTTATTTTTCCTCTTTGTTGGTATTGAGGTAGACTGGGCTTCTATAATCTTGCTTTTTAAAATTTCCCAAGCTTCTTGCGTTGTTTTTCCCTGGAGGATTCTCATCCATGGAATCCTTCCCAAGCCCTCTCTGAGTTTATTGAAATTAGCTCTCTTGAAGTCTAAGACTCTACTTTGACTATGTTCTATTGCTTGTGCTTCCATAATGTTTATACTTTTTATGCACTTTGAACTGACTTTACAAATATATGTATGTAGAAAGATTTCTCCTAATGTCATTGTATATCAGAATTTATGGAAGCAGAATCTAGCTAGAATTATCTTCTAATGAATTCAGTCAATGTGTTCAAGGATGCCCAAATCCTGTGAAATGTTGAATATGTCAATCAGACTATTCTTTCTCTACACTAGGTATAGGACGCTTTCTTCATCTTCTTTAACAAGTGCAGGTGGATGTAGAGAAATCCTCTTCTGTTATCTTAAGATTTCCAGATCAGAGCTCTCAGATATTTGTGGCTAAAGCAAAAGGATTATTAAGCCAAAATAACCAAAGTATAGAAAATACACTACAGGCAGTCCTCAACGTTTGACCACAATTGAGCCCAAAATTTCTGTTGCTAAGTGAGACATTTGTTAAGTGAGCTTTGCCCTGTTGTATGACCTTTCTTGCCACAGTTGTTAAGTGAATCATAGCAGTTTAGTTAGTAACATGGATGGATGCATGGGTTTATGTAATTACAGTTGTACCAAAACCTTTAATGCAAAATAGCCTTCCTTCCTTCCTTCCTTCCTTCCTTCCTTCCTTCCTTCCTTCCTTCCTTCCTTCCTTCCTTCCTTCCTTCCTTTCCTCCTTCCCTCCCTCCCTCCCTTCTCTCAGCCTGTCTGTTATTAATAAGTTCACAATTATAAGCATAAGGATTTTTTTCTTCACATCACTGTTTGTAATGCCAAGTTGGAAAGTGTGAATTCGGTAGGAATATAATATTGAGAAACTGCCCCAGAAATTTGCCCTCCTCTGGCTATTTATTAATGTTTGCTACAATGGCATGGCAGATTTTAAAACTGAAAATTTTGAAGCAAGAATAAGCAAAATGGTGCCTGATGGCATTTTCCCTGGTGCTACTTAGTTTGCCTACCCCACCAGACTTAATCTTTTTTAAGAAGTAGGAAGACAGCACCCCCCCAGAGAAAGAAATATTTTGGGGAATATTAAAAAGGCAGAATATTATATTTCCCCAAAGGAATAATGGAGAAGATCTTAAAAGGCAGAAACCCCCCCCAAGTCTCTCTGCCCCAAGCAGAAACCAGGTCTGTAGAAATGCAGATTTGATAATCCTTTCAGAAAGACTGGAGCCAGGAAGCTTAGAGCTGATGGGATAAGAAAGACAAAGATCCCTAGAACCAACAACCCCTCACCCAAAAATCCAACACAGGACATAACCATCAGCCACAGCCCTAGGGAAGCAGGACATGACCTTTAGGACATAATAGGATTAACCCACCACCATCAGAATACTAAAAGGGCACACTGAACCTCAGGTCAAAGTTCATGCCACAGGAACAACTCCAAACACAAAAGCTCAAGAAGGTATAAAAACCCACCACTCCCAGCAACAGTTGGTCAGCTTTCCCAGAGCCACATTTCTCTCTTGCTCTGCTCTTCAATAAACTACAACCTTCTTTCTAAGGCAGTCTCCATTTTGTTTATTCCCAGCTTGGAGTGGACCCTGGTGAAGATTTTTCTCTCAACAAAGGTTCTTTGAATGAAGCAAAATAAATGGGAAGCTGCATTGTAATTGTAGTTGTGCTACAAAATCAAACAGCAGCATTCCATATTCTATTTCTGTACAAGGATGCATCGCTGTTGCACATGGTCCAGAAAGTTTTCTTTTCCACGTTATTGTTTGACCTTGCCCGGAAAAATCTTCTCCCAAGTGAACATTCTAGTTTTAACAGGATTGTCCTTTCCTATCCAAGTACAGAGCTTTGTGCTTCATTGGCCATGTCTATTGTGGTTGCTGAAGGGAAAATAACTTCCCATCAGCCCACATTTTGTGTTTGTGTGTGGGGCGGGGGGGGACTGTGAAGAGATTCTAAGTGGTTAGCAGCCCAGTGGAAAATCACCTGACTACTGGTCCTTCCAGTTTCTCAATCAGAATTTTATTAATCTCTTATAAGCCCTCCTGATGTAACATCAGTTACCTGACAGACATCATGTTCTCAGACTGCAAAGATAGTAAAAACACTATCTATCGGTATGCAGGGTCTATCATTTTTAAATTGTCCAAAGTTCAGGAAAGAAAATAAATTAAAGCCAACTGATAAGTAGAGAAAATATACTTACCAAGCATCATCATACATTCCATGAAATTAGAATTGAACACAGTTCCATCAATGGTGAGAATTCCTCCAGTATAGTCAAGGTTTCTTTTAAAGCAGAATCCAGGTCTGGCCAATGATTTTGTATTGGTATTTCCATACTTTTCAAGGTGATATATAAATGCACTTAATTACAGAAGAATATAAAAGTACTGTACTTAATTTTGTATCTTTATAATTGATAGCACTTAGCCAATAAGGACTGAACATGAAAAAACTAAGTAGAATTGAACTTGGTTAGTATTTGGATGGGAGATCACCAAGCAATTCCAGAGCCACGGGGGGGGGGGGGGACATTCCTAAAGAAAGCAATGGGAATCTATTTCTATTTTTGCTGTTGTCAAAAATATGTCCATGAAGTTGCAAAGAGTTGAGGTTCCTCCTTAATATAGATTTAACATGTGATCATTTTGAAAGTAGTCCTTATTGATGCAATTTCATGAAACAGTTTAATTGTTTCTTTTCTCAATTACACTAATACTGTTATGCCAGCAAATCATAGATCAGCTGTGTTTTGCCATTGGATTTCCCAGAGTTTGTATTTTGAGATCTGAAAAAACTGTAACACGAAAGTGATAATCAGTAAGGGTTGTAATTAAATTGAGGCTCCCCTGAGGAAATTAATCAATGTGATGGGATTAGTATTTGTGGGATTTGGCTGCCTCAAAGTAGGATATACATGTACATATAGATATACATGTACACATACAGTACATACAGAATACATATACAGGTGTGTGTGTGTGTGTGTGCGTGGAGAGAGGGGGGAGGGAGAGAGGGAGAGAGGGAGGGAGAGAGAGAGAGAATGGCAGATAGGCAGATAGGCAGACATTTTCTCAATCTTGGTAACTTTAAGATACCTAGATTTCAACTCCCAGAATTCCCCAGCCAGGTTGAGAATCACTGAGAGAGAGGAGGTGAGTGGGAGTGGGAATCAGCAAGACACAATCAAAATGCTTGGATTCCCTCTCTTGTTGTGTGGAATGTTAAACCAATTATTCCCAAGCTGGCAGAATACACCATGCAGTGCAAAAGAATAGCCACTCTGCCGTGACAATAATTAAATGTTGCATATTGTGAAAGTGAAGCATCCGTTGAAGGTACGATTGCCTGCTGTTTCTCTGCACGATGTCTTTTCCTCTCCTTGCCTTTTTCCAACCAGCTGTGCGGTAGTAAAGAATTCTTTGCATTGAGTTGCCCTACAGATCAGGAGAGGAAGCTGCTGTTTTCCGCAGGTCTTAACATTGCACTGGCCTTGTTGTGAATACGTTAGGAAGTTCAGAACAAGGATTCATGCAGAGTCACTGGGGCTGGACTCATAGTAAGGGGGTCAAGTCGTACTAAACCATTTATTATGCCTTCATTGTGTCAGAAATTTTAAATCAGATAACTCAGCACTCTGATCTTCCTTGTCTGCTGCCGTTCTAATCATGCTGTATCTCTACGGTCTGCCGCCTTCCTCCAGCAAAGCAGATAAAACAAAACAAAAAGAAACGAAAACCTCAAGAGAAATCCATCAATAATCATATAATGGGGGGGGGCACAAAATAAGAAGAGCGCCATTCATCAGCTAATCAGAACAGAAACCCCAGAGGCTGGACGGGAACTGACAGTGGGACATCAAATGTCACACCAGTATGGTGACTCAATGGGAAAGATCCTACGATGGGGAAAAGTGGCGTAAATGAATGGCTTGGAGGCCAAAGAGGTTTGGTCCTCAGTGATCAGAGACTCCATTCTCAGGAGAAGTTTCCTTTAGGAGACTTTAGGAGGCTTGGATGAGGCTAATCCAAACACAAACAAATACCAGTAATCAATATAGGACAGGTAGTCCTCAACTTACAACAGTTCACACTTAAAAACGTTGTAGCATCCCCATGGTCACATGATCAAAATTCAAATGCTTGGCAACTGGTTTATATATTTATGATGGTGGCAGTGTCCCGGGGCCACATGATCATCTTTTGTGGCCTTCTGACAGGCAAAGTCAATGGGGAAGCCAGATTCACTTAACAGTCCTGTCCCTAACTTAACTGCAATCATTCACTTAACAACCGTGGCAAGAAAGATTGTAAAATGGGACAAAGCTCACTTAACAAGTGTCTCACCCAGCAGCAGAATTTTGGAGCCTCGATTGTGGTCATACGTTGAGGATTACCTGAACACTAGACACCAAAGAAAAGCTACCATCCACTGAGAGAAACTAGATCTTTATTTTCCTAAAAAAAAAAAAAACTTTAATAAAAATTGTGTATGAGAGAAATCGGGCTTTTGTTTGTTTCTTTCTGTTTTCCTTTCACAACTTTGTACTTCCAACCAAGCTGCCTTGTGCGTGGAAAGGTCTCTTCGCCAAGGCCTCCTCAGGGGCCCCATTCTATCAGCCTACTTTTTCTGAACCAATCCTAACTTCATTTCTGCCCACCCAAGAAGAGTTCTGCTGATTAAATCAATAGACCTTGTAAGCAGGACAAAGAGCTCTCTTCCAACCACATCAGTAGATTTCCAGGTCACTTTTGCCACTCCTTCAAAATCTAAGGGACTGGTTTGGACAAAACTCAGCAGCACTTTTTCATGCGACTGGCTGCTGATAAAAACAGGATCGCCAACATGATCGCCAACATCCGATATTGGATATGGCACAAGAAGAAGAAGAAGAAGAAGTTCAACCATCCCTGAGCCACTACTGGCATGAAATTTACTGACCACTATCCTGCCTCTCTTGCCTCAGTTTCCTTTTCTCCTTGGCCGCAGCTACCTGATTTCCCCCCCCCCCCAAAGGAATGGGGGGGACAAAGCCCAAGAGATTTTATATGTCTTCAGACAGGCCGTATATTGTGCCAGAATAAGGATAGAGGCTGGATGCAGGAAAGTTTCTGACACTTACCTGCAGCCCATGCCTCATGAATTCTTCACATATGCTGATCAGATTCACCGATCTCCTTAATATCTCTTGTTTGCTTTTGTCTTATATGTAAATCCAACTTTTCTGATTTATAAGTCATAGCTTTTTATGGTCAAGGTATGAAGAAAGTTACTATGATTTCAATCCCTAAAGGAGATGGGTGGCACATAAACCTAATAAATAAATAAATAAACAAACAATGTTAAAATTGTTTAAAGAGCCAGTGGTTAAGGCACCAGGCTAAAACCAAGAGACCGTGAGTTCTAATCTCGCCTCAGTCCGAAAACCAGTTGGGTCACTTTGGGCCAGTCCCTCTCTCTCTCAGCTTAATCTACCTCACAGGGTTGTTGTGGGGAAAACAGGAGGAGGAAGGAGCATTAGCTGCCTTGAGTTATTTATAAAAATAACAAAGGCAAGATGAAAATCAAACTAACAATCAAACAAATAAAATTATGGCTTAGTGTGTAAATTCAGTCAATTATCTGACTTTATCCTTAAGTTTCTTCCTTTTTTTCCTCATTTTAGATAGGGATATTTTCAGGTGCCTTCTCTTTTTGAGACATTATTGCTAAAAATAGTTACTATAATTTCTGGAAATAATTATGGAATTTTCCTGGAAGAGAAATATCAGATTCATTCTAATAACGACTTGAGAAAAAAGAGATGAAACAAAAAAACAAGTGACCCTTGTGCCTCTTTAGCTTGGCTGTATTTATGAACTATATTTATGAATTATAAGATGGATTCTGATTTTTGGGATGCTGAGGTTTTGTCAGTTTATTATATTTTGAGAAGAACTGTTAGATTCTTCTCTTTGTGTCTAGTGTTCGGCACAATGTACAAATTCTTTGCGGACACTATACATTTATAGATTTTCTTAGCTCAGATTGCCAAATTTTATTCTGTTTTTGAACAGAACAAATACATAAACAGAAACATTAATAATGTAAGTTGGGGTGGATAGAAAAGCATTCAATTCCCCAAGGAGAAGTAAAAGGTCTTCTGAGTTACTGTCACTTGGAGGACACTAGATTAGATTCTTGTTTTCTTCTCCCACAATCATTTTCTAATTCTGAAATAGATATTAGCTGGGATCCCAAAAATACTATGGGGTTTTTCTCTGTATTTATGTTTACAGGTAGGGAGAGAAATGGGGATTTATGATTTGCCCAAAGGCATCATTAGGCAAATGAGCTGATCTCTGAGGTTACTGATCTTTGGAGAGCCCAAAAACGGGTATCACTTCTGCTTTTTTTGGTGGACTCAGCTCTGTCACCCTAATTGTTGGCCATATCAGGCCACTCTGGTCCCTGACATCAGTGCACTTGCAATACCACCCCCACCTGTCTCTCTGGGGTGGAATTCCCCACCATATGCCTGAGTCACCTATAGCAGCAAGATAAATATGATCCTGGTTCCTCTGACTCCCAGTATCAAACAAGATCCTCCAGCATCACTTCAGGTTCAGTCTAAAATCTTCAGAGATGATGCTCAACCTATGGCATCCCTTCCAGAGCACCTTCCTTTACCTCCTCCTCCTCCTCCTCCTCCTATTTACTGCTTCCAGAGGAATGAGGCTGCCCCGGGACAGTGATATAGACTGGCAGGGTTGCAAAACTGCCTCACAAAAGGTCCTCGAGCACCTGCAGAAGCTGAACGTGACTAAGGTGGTGAGTAGAAACGGAAGGAGAATGCTTCGACTTCTTCGCAGAATGCAGTGGACCAAATTCCAGATAGGAAGTCTGTGCAGGGAAAAGGGGTACAGTATATAGGGAGAAACCCCAAAATGAATATAATTGTGTAGGCTTTTATTAATTCCTTTTGGCAAATTGAAAATGTTTGTTGGGTTTAGTTAGTTGGAAATGACCGGGCTTTCCTCTCAGTTGAGTGATCTGAATGGGGCTACGGTTTTATGACGGAGCATCATGGTTGATATCTCCTAGTAGAGGTGGGGCACTAAACTGAAAACTTTGGATGCATCCCTGTAGTTTTTGTAAGCTATGGTTTAAGATTTACCATGTTGTATCAAGCCAGCTAGTTGTAAATTTATTTAATAAACTCTGGTTAAGCAAAGAAATGAGAGGGTTGCAAAAATATGGCTTTAGCAGTTATATGAGTGGGGTTGGGATTTGGATTAGGAAAATTCTGATCCAAATCCCAACCCCATTCATATTGAATCAGAAAATTCTCCAGTGGACATTTTCTTTCCTGCAATGCAAATGATGGCCACGAGGTGCCTGATTTCATTTAAGAGCACGAAAGGCGTGTGTGTGTGTGTGTGTGTGTGTGTGTGTGTGTGTGTGTGTGTGTGTGTAAAGTTAAATACATCTTCTCCTGATTCAGAGAGCTATGCTTGGTCTGATTTTCTGGAAGAGTTTTCCTTAGCCTAAGGCTGGGGTGTGTGGCATCTTCCTGATCAAGAGACATACAAGAGTAAAAGGCTCCAAACTGAATCATTTTTTTTTTCCTTTAGTGGAGTCAGGTCAGAAGCAACATGTACGTTTCTAGCACCAAATATAGCTAAACACAATCAATTTGGATTTCATGTTTAATAATGTTAAAGTCGCCAATGATTGGAAGGTTCAGCTGCCTGTCAGCCTGGGCTCTTTATGCATCCCTTCACTAAGAAAAGGCGTAATAATAATAGTAGTAGTAGTAGTAGTAGTAGTAATAATAATAATAATAATAATAATAATAGTAATAATAGTAATAATAGTAATAATAAAAGTTGGAAGGGACCTTGAAGGTCATCTAGTCCAACCCCCTGCTCAGCAAGACAAAGGGAAGGCAACTTCCAACTGAGTTATTGATAGAAGAGAATATTAGTAGCTCAGGGCTAAATTATGGGATCCTTGGTGCTCTCTGAGCTTGGTAGTTTTCTTGCAGACAAGGAACCCACAATTAAGTTATATATATGTTTTTTGCTTAAGAAGGAGGATTTGGCTGAGGAAAGGGGGTTGTTTTCAGGGTTTTAGAGAGAGAGATGACCTTTATTTTCATTTTTTTTACTGTGGGCACAACGGCACACATCAAAAATGAAATTTAGTTGCCCGCTCTCAAAGTGAAACACATACATGACACACACCTAAACATACTATATACAACATATGTATAGACCCACACCCCTACATATACATAACAAATAAATATTAAATACTGTCCCTCTTGAATATATAACAGAAGGAGGAAGCTTGAGAGTTCACAAGGTTAATGCTGTATGGAATGAAACTCTGGCTGACAGGAGAAAGTATTGAAAAGGGGGCATTTCATGGGAAAATTGACAAGATTTGAGAACAGGCTTGAAGCATTATCTTATTATGAAGAAAATCAGGTAAGAATTGGGAATATCCTAAAATCACACTTGCCGTGAATTGGGCTCTTCCTCATAGCCTGCTAACCCCAACAGAAAGATGCCTCTCTAATTGTTAAAAGATTCCTTATGCCCTCTTTATATACTGTAGTCAGGGTTAAAATACCATTTTTATGTTTCTCCCAGCATATGTTCTGCCATAGAAAATAAATACACAATGAAGCTGGGGATGGGATTGGCAGTCCTATCGGCAATTTTAAGCTCCCCAGGCAGACCTCCTTCCCTCCCTCCCTCCCTCTCTCACATACACACACATTCATTCATTCATTCATTCATTCATTCATTCATTCATTCCTTATTCATCCATCCTCCCTGGTTATATTAACTTGGACTGCAGGAAAGAAAACCTAATTTCTACACAACTAGCTTTCAAATGACCACACAACCCCCCTCTGTCACCTAAGCTAGAACACGTTGGGAGGGCTCCTTTGAAAATATGATTCTTGTTGTCTTCCAGGAACCACAAAGACACATGGTTAAGAATAGGAGCCCCCTCAATCTTCTGCTAGCTAGCCCCTCAAATGGATGATAGACAGGGACTAACAGTTCACCTCCTTTCTTTCTATCTGTTACCTCCATTCCCGGTCTACTATCCTTCTAATCAGGTAACTCAGTACCAGGCTTTGAGAGATACAGGCAGTCCTTATGACCACAATTGGGACCAGAATTTCTGTTGTTAAGTGAGGTGGCTGTTAAGGGAGCTGTGCCCAATTTTACAACCATTTTTGCCACAACTATTAAACAAATCACTGAAGTTGTTAGGTGAATCATCTGATCGTTAAGCAAATCCGACTTTATGGTTCTCAGAAGCTGGCTGGGGAGGCCGTAAACGGCGATCACATGTCCCTGGGATGCTGCAAATGTCTTAAATACCCGAACAACTGCTAAATGCCCAAATTTTGATCACATGACCATGGGGCTGCTGCAATAGTCGTAAGCATGAGGACCAGTTGTAAGTCACCTTTTAAGTGCTGTTGTAACTTCGAATAGTCCCTAAATAAATGGTTGTAAGTTGAGAACTACCAGTATTCTTCAGGAAGAGCAATTTTCCACTTGCAGGTGATGTAAGGGGAATCTACCAACTGCTTCCCTTAATTTTTCCCACATTAAATGAGAGGTCATCATCAGACAACCATTTTACCTAATACCCAAGAACCAATATAACCAAGAGTGAATACAGAATAAAATTCCCAATATTGTACATCCATCAGCACATCTGATGAAGAAAATGAAACAAAATCCAAATCTGAAAGCAAATATTGATTGAGAAAGCCATTCCAAAATATTCTCACGTAAAAGAGTTTACTGATAATCTTGATCACTTTTGCTCTTTTATCTAGAACATTCTCATCCCCTATAAAGCAAATCTGATTCCAATATTTTTAATATAACTCTCCCCCCACCTGTAACTGAATATCTTTTTTAAAGCTTCATATTCAATCTTATTGCTTTTCATTTTGAAACTACATATTCTGATGCAACTGCTGCTTTTCTCTATTTGTTACTCTAGTATTGCAGCATGGCTGGCCCCTGTGTTCACATGACTAAGGGGGAAAAACATCCTTTTCCCAATGCTTAGCCACACTGATGTAGCATAACTGAAAATATTCAGGCCTCATGAATCTGAGATAAAATGATTTTTAGGTGCCTGAAGTTCCTCTGCAGCTAAGCTCTGCTCAATGAGTTTCAGACAATTAACCTAAATCAAGAGTTGTAGTATGCTTCATGTGTATGACATCTTGTTGGACATTATTTCTTTTTCTAGTGAATAAATATGGTTGGTTACACAGTTAGCCAGATGTTTAGACTGGATTTGACATTTTGGGCACTTTTAGTCCTTCCCAAGGGATAGGGAGGGGTTAGGCAGATGCTGTTGTTTGATATTATTTATTTATTAGTAATTATTTAATATAATAGAATTAAAATTACAAGGTTAATAATTTAATTAATTATAGATATTATTAAATGTTAATTTGTTAATTACACAATGCCATAGTGTTCGGATCTACATATATACCATGCCAATACATTATAACATCTTAGGTTCTTGGGAAGAATTTGATGTGAATGAGAGTTAACACCAGCTAAAGAACTGGTAGCTGTGGTTTCATGTTGCTGTATATATCATCATCATCATCTCCCTACATCTCCCTATCTAGGTCTATAGGCAGATAAAAATGCCAACTTCAGTTTAAACATCTGGCTGACTTTGCAGTAAACCATAATATATTAAATTTGTATGCCAGCTGACTCTTAATGACTCTTGGTGGTTCACAATAAATCGAGAAATTACAATAAAACATTTAAAATGAAGAAAAATATAGCAAGTATGATAAAGTGAGGGTCTCCTCCCTAACCGAAGGCAAATGAAGAGCAAATATCAACATACAGTGAAGAGCAAATATCAACATACTATTAAGCTACTTGTCCTACCCATTTTCACGATCAATTTGGATTTACCTTTGAATTGTCATCTGAGACCGATTTTTTATTTTTCTGATCACTTGTATTCGTCTGTCCATCTCTCTGTGTCTGTTATTTTGTTATTTGTGATCAGATTCAGAAGCAGATTAGTCTCTTATGGAAGACCACATTTTTAAATTCAGCTTTTCTTAAACTGTTATAACCTACAGAGGTGACAAGGCCCATTTCGTAGAACTGCTGAAAGTAAACTATCTTGCTCACGTTTTCCATTTGATCTTTCTTAGTGTAATCATTTATTAAATTTTAGTTTGCCTTTTTTCTGAGAACTCAAGGAACCTATAATTTGGGGGAGGGTCTCTCCTCATTTTATGACCATCACACTTGTGAAGTGGATTTGGCTGAAAGTATGTTTGGCCGAAAATCTATGATCATGTGAGCTTTTTTGTCTCCCGGCCTAGTCCTACTCATAAAAGATTAGAAATGTAGACCTGGAAGGGGTCATTTAATTTTGCAGATATCCAAATCCAAATGCTCAAAAAACAATGTCTTTACTTGAACACATATAGAGAACGGTGTGGAGGGGAATAGACAGACATTTTCTACTCAATATAATTTCAGAACAGAAAAAAAACAAGAGAACAAGATTAAAGATAAGTTGTATATGGTAGGGATGGTTGTATTCCAACATTTAGTTCTATTTTAAGTATGCTCAATGTACTTCTTTATATTTAGTGTCTCTATTTTTTTCCCCTAGGAAAAAAGTTTAACTATTTCACTTCCTCAGCGAATTGAATGCAACGATCACTGTGATCCAGATTCCCTGGGAAAGAATAGCACGGTAATTATTTCTATCCCAAACAAACCATATTGAAAAGCACAAAAACATCACAAATAGTAAAACATTACTTCATTCTATGGACTGTGATTTCTGTAATCTTGGTGGTTTTTTACTAATTCAAGAACAGTTGCAAATCAGTTAAGACAGTTAAAACTGTTTGGTTTTTTTATATATACACTTAGATCATTTCTCCAATAGTGATCTAGGGAGTTTCTAAAATCATCCAGTTGTAACGGTTCAAAAATAATAAGTTATGAAGACAGGCGTTACTTAAATAATGGCTGAATGATACTAAGAAGGCACTGTAAATTATGGAGATAATTGTACAAACATAAAACAATAGTGCTTAAATTGTGTTCTAAGGAAACTTTTTGATTATGATCATGATTTATCACTTGTTGCTTGCATGTACACTGAGAGCTTATGCACTGGAAACAAATTCCTTGTGTGTCCAATCACACTTGGCCAATAGAGAATTTCTATTCTATTCTATTCTATTCTATTCTATTCTATTCTATTTTCTACCTATCCTATCCTATTCTTCGTTATTAAATGTATATGATGCCCCTCTCACTGATAAGGTGATTTCCCTAAAACATGACTTGCCTGATACACACAGCAAAGTATGCAGAGTATGCACCTCATTCTCAAAGAGCCTTCACCAGAAGGTCTGAAGAATCAGGCTAATACTAAATCCTTTGTGGCATACTTGCAGGATTGTCCTTTTAGCTGATGAATGTGAAGGCTGCCTTTATGGGAAGGGACAATGTTTATAGCTGGCAATCGAAAAAGAGAGCCAAAATGGAAGAAGAGATTTCCAACTTTGCATGACAAGAGAAAAATTAGTACATATCTGATCTCATTTCCTTCAATAAGCAACCCCAGTCAGACTTCATCACTTATATTTAGTTGTTGTTAGTTGCGAAGTCGTGTCCGACCCATCACAACCCCATGGACAACGTTCCTCCAGGCCTTCCTGTCCTCTACCATCTTCTGGAGTCCATTTAAGCTCACGCCTCCTGCTTCAGTAACTCCATCCAGCCACCTCATTTTCTGTCTGTCCCCTTCTTCTATTGCCCTCAATCTTTCTTATATTTAGTGGAGGTCTCCAAACTTTGCATCTTTTAAGACTTGTGGATTTCAGCTCCCAGAATCCCTTAGTCAGCTTGGCCTATTCTAAAAGATGTTTTAAAAGCAGCCTTGAGTCTGGCATTTTAAAAGTGGACAGGGGGTGGGGTAGAGGAGGGAGATGATCACACACCTGTGCTGCTTTTGTCCTGTCTCTTTTAAGTCCCCTCCTCACCTCAGCAAGGCAAGGTTGCCTATAAAAGCTGAGTAGGGGGAGGGGGAAGGGGAGATAAGAGAGAGGGGTGTGGGGCAGGCTGAAGCAACTTGAAAGGGATGTTTTTCTCTAGCAGTACTCACAAGGAGTACTAGTAGGAGTAGCAGCTGTGGAGAAGAGTGTTTAATGTTTAATAGTATGCAAGGGCTTGCGTGTGTTGTCTAGGGACCTGTGTTGTCGGCTCTTTTGTGTCTTGAGCCCACCAAATTGGGGACAGTTAAAAGTACCTATGACACAGAGTTCCCCAACCACATTAAGGAGGGCCATCCAAGCAAGCCTTTAGCTTTGAATAAGTTCCCTCTATTGAGGGATCTCCAAATCTGGTTGATGGATCAAATTAAAATGACCACTAGCTTTTGTTCTGTCTTAGCCGTGTCTGAAGAAGATTCATCGGGCCCTTCACCGTTATCAGGAACTTCTGACACAATATTCAAAATCAGATACTACTACTGGGCTGCGAACTGCTGTGACTAATTTGTTGCATTTCCTTCCAAAGGTAAAGTATGTTTATGAGGCAAAAGGAACAGATTACAGGGACACTGCAACAATGCAAGTGGCAAGGACTGGTTGTCACTTTTTTCAGTTGAAGACTACTGGTCAAGGAGGCACTAACAATGTTAGGAAAGGCCCTATTTTTACAAAGAGGAAAATTATTTCCCTTACCCTTACAGTTCTCGTAGCCACTTTCATAGGGTAAACACAAGATTTGCACAATTCCCGAAGAGGACCTACAGCTCCAAATGTCTCCCTTTGGCCCTGTTCAGTCACCAGTTCAGATTGTGCCAAAATATTTTCTCTAACTTGAGCATCCAAACCCCATCGCCGGGATGAGCATTCACAAGGACTGACACCTTGAGAACTGGGTAAAATGCGGATCTGACTTATGTCCTTTTCTAACTACAGGATGAAAGCAAAAGTCGAGCGGAAGAAATACAAGCATGGGAGGAATCGCATGTGGTGGATGTCATCTTACAGCGCCTACAGTTGTTTGCAATTTTGATGGCACGGGTCTTTACCCACTGTGCAGCATTGAATAAGAATGTAAATATCTGAGCTAGAACAATGCCGGGGGGGGGGGGGAGAATATTTCATTACAAACCTTCACATACCTGCACATTATCCAGAAGATACAATTCTTTGCCTGAAAATGCAAAAATTAACGAGACAAGAATAGTTGGGGGAGGGTGACCTGGGAGAAACAAGGTGTGTCATTATGTGCTCTTATTTATTTAATATACTTATTTATATATATATATACATTTATATATGTATTTATGTATGTATTTATTTTTATTTATATGGCTCAATTCCTGTTGAGCACGGCTGTACTAGTGACCAAGAATGTATAGGAAAACTAAGGGCCAACTGTTAATATCAAAAGTGGGGGATCATTCAAGAATCTCTCACTTTCATTTACAATGTAAAATGTATTGTTCATCCTCTTTTGAGGGATTATGAGAACAGTGTTTTGTATGACCGATTACAATAAAAAATCTGTATTTGGGTTGTTGAAATGTATTGAACAATTCCATAAATGGAAAAAGGACACAGAGGTGAGAGACTTCTCCCTCCCCTCTAGTATCCTACAGGGGCAGGGCAGAATGCTGCGTGAACTCATCCAGTGCTGCAATATACAAAATTAAGGTAACTGAGTTGCTTTTGTTGACTTATTTCAGTGGTGGCGAACCTAGGGCACGCGTGCCAGAGGCGGCACTCAGAGCCCTCTCTGTTGGCACGCGTGCCACCGCCTCCAGCAGCAAGTCCATCAAGCCGCCACCGCCGCCCGGAGCAGGAGCCCCACCCACCACAAAGGAGGCGAAGCGGCTGACTAGCAAGCTTGAGTAGAGGTGGTAGAGCAGAGGTCACCAACCATTGTCGATTGGCGGACTGGAAGAAAAGGGAGGGGGAAACATTTTACATGCGTGCATGCGCGCACGGGGCTGCGAGCACGCACGTGCTGCAAATGGGGCGGGGCTAGTGCCTGCGGGATACTCACTAGCCCTGCCCCGTTCTTGCACGGTGCAGCACCTTGTATCTGCACCCCGCAGTGCAGCGGCAGCCGTTTTTGCGCCTTGCAGCACGGTGGCCCATTTTTGCGCCCCCCGGTTTTTGCGTGCCAGAGGCGGCACTCAGAGATGCCTCCCTGCTTTCCCCCGAGGGCACCAAAATGCTGGTGCAGCCCTGGCACTTTGTAATAAATAAGTGGGTTTTGGGTTGCGGTTTGGGCACTCGGTCTCTAAAAGGTTTGCCATCACTGACTTATTTTATACAGTGCTGGGATGATGGGAGCTATGGGGGCATCATTGGTAGAGGGCCTAGAATCCCACTACATTTTCCTGGAACCTTCCCTCTCCCTGGTGATGTCCCAACATTAACACTTCCATTTCAACGTTTTATAGTAAATCAGAATTTGCCAAACTTTGCGAGGATTGTAAAAATTGGACGAAATTATGCTCTGCTGCATAATAGTAAGCCACTGTCAACATCCCTACAATTTATTATTGCAGACCTCTACGTCTGTATCTACAAACAGTGCTTCATGCTGGACAGGACAGAAATATGAAAGCCAGGAGGAATTTGACAATTATCTGAATGTTTTATTAAGGACAGAGATCCCAGAGTTGCAGAAGATAGTAAAAATTACACACATGTATTTCAGGAAAGGATTGGTGTGGATGTAGCTTGTATTTGCTCAATTTTACCAAAGTACAGTTTGATCTGGTTGGTCCTTGCCACTTCTCCAAATGAAGGGAAATTCCAGAGCAGCTTGACCGGGCCAGCTTCCCATAAAGGATGCAGACAGAAGCCATATTTTGTAGCATCTCTTTATTTACAAATTTACAGCTAAGAGGCAAGACAAACAGAAATGAAAGCTCAGTATTACGTCATTGATTACTGTCATGGTAATTCTAATTCTAGCAAACAGCAAGTATGATATTTTATTTTTAAAACAAACACACCTGCTAATAAACTAGACGGATGCTGAGCCATTAATTCAAAAGGACCCCAACTTACCCAATTAACTGAATGAGCACATCATTTTTATATTTCTGGGTATCTTTTTTCCACTACTTTTCTAGATTCTAGTAAATTATTTTTTCCTTTTCCCAAACTGGCTTTTTGCAAACCCCTTAAACTCAAAATGAAGAACTCTCTGACTTTTTCTTAACCTGGTCCAACTATAATCAAGAGTCAGTCAACATGTAAGCCTTTTGGAAGTCAGTGAATTTCAGCTTTCATGAGTTCTATAAGGATGTGCGTGTGCATGTGAGGGAAGGAAGGAAGGAATTGTTCAACAATTCTACAGGTTGTCCAATCCTACATCTCTAGTTTTGCCCCAATCCAGGCACAATTAAAGAAAGACCTGTAGTGGCAATTTATGGGATAAACTTTTGTCCAAAGATTTGTGGAGAAGAGCTAAGAGAAACCAGAGTATTTTTTTTCCTATATGAGTCAATGCCCTTGACTGTATATTATAGGCAAGAAAGAATGGGGGGAATAAAGGACATATAGAGAACTGTGTGTGTCTTTGGGAAATAATCTTGGCATTTCTCTCAGAAGCCACTTTGAATATATTTCTGCTGGGTAGTAGAAACACTGCCCAGAGATGGGCAGACATATCAATCTGATGAATAAAAAAAATAAAAAGTAAAAATACAAAACTATGGCTGCCAGCTAAATTCACTTATGTTGTGGGTCTTCTGCTCTTTTTATATTCATTTTACAACTAAAACCTAATTACTCATTGGTTTACACAAAAATATGAAGGGATCAGACCTACAGACCTACACTTCTACCTTAGCATAAAGGTTCATTAAATCCTCAATATCATTTCCAGAAATGCCAGTGCTTGTATTCTCAAGAGGAAGCAGACATTGGAAAACTGGGTCATTCACATGCAGCTGTGGAATCTCATGGAGGTTGAAAGATTCCTGGAGTGGTTGCTGCTCTTCATTTGACTGGAAAAGAAAAGGATCTAAGAGAAAAAAAAAAACAAAAGAAGGGAGAGCAAATCAGCCGAACTAAAATCACAAAGACAAATGAGAGAAATCCAAAAGAAAAGAGGGAAAATGGAAGCAAACAAACAAACAAAAAAATCCTGCAACCATAGTCTCAAAAGGATTACTTCTGGGATAACAATCGCCCAACTTAAGAGGGCCCAGATCCATTACTTACCTTCCTTGGCAATCAGAAGATCCTCCACTTTATACTCAGGATTCTCCAGTTCATCAGCGACCGACTCATTGCTTATAGGGAGTAGTTCCTTTGTATCTGGTGTCTGAGTCTCTCCTGGTTGCCTAGATGGAGGTGAATTAGAGGAGAAAGGAAAAAAGAAGCATTCTACCACCTTCAGTAGCATCCATAATTGGGATGAGAGGACAGCGTCTTCTCTGCCATGGCACCCAAGTTGGGGAATTCTCTTGCTAAAGAAGTTCAGTTGAAACCTCTTAAAACCTTTTTTTAAAGACTGAGGCAATCAGCTCAGATTTTATTTCTCCACTTTTTTAAACCTGTGTTCAGGTGTTTGCCCCCATCAACTGGTTTTCATAAAAAGACTTTGAGACAGCACCTCCCTGAGTGGAAGGCACAAGCAACAATAGCTTGATAGGGGAAACCCTCATTCCATTCCAAAGGCTGTGCAGGACATATAACATCAGGAAGGAGTTCCATAAACAAGAAGAGCTATTTGCTTTCTGAGCTTTCCTTTCCTGATTATTCTTTCCTCTAGTCAAAACTGTCTCAAAAGCCGAGGGATGCTTTAGAACAGTGATGGCGAACCTTTTAGAGACCGAGTGCCCAAACTGCAACCCAAAACCCACTTATGCATCGTCGGGTGCTGGGTGGGTGTGGCCAATTGGGTGGGCGTGGCTGCAGTGGTAACGGTAGACTGGGTGGGCCTAAAAAGTTCAATCAATCAATTCCAACTTTGCAAGATCTTTTTTTTTCCCGTGAGAAGTTGAAATTGACTGATTGATTGAACCTTTTTTTTTTTTGCACGCGGCAGCGGAGGCCTAAAGCGAAAAGGTTTTATAAAACCCAGCCGAAGGCCTAGGACTGGGGCAACGGCACGCGCGCCCACAGAGAGGCTCTGAGTGCCGCCTCTGGCACCCGTGCCATAGGTTCGTCACCACTGGTTTAGAAGGAGGACAAGAAGAAAGAAGGCAACTCTATGAGATGTACTGTCTACTTGCATTACTCTGGATCCAAGTTAAGGCCTTTGTAAAAGACCTTTAATCCAGTGAAAGGAAACAGGGTTCCCTCTTTAGCCCAGCGTCTCACATCTATCAGGAGATACAGAGCCCATGAAAAGTGGGACCGCAGTAAAATGCTGGATTCAGGTGAACCAAAAACAGTTTGGGAGTGATGCATGAGACAATTACAATCAACTGCTTAAAGAAGCAAAGAAAGAAGAAGAAGGTATTGCTCACGTAGAGACTCTGATCAGGCGACGATTCAAGTATCTTCTTTGTTCCATCGTGCTTACTGGAAAGAAAGAACAGGCTATGAAGGAGAGAGAAGCAGCAACACTACCAATATTTTGCAATCCTCGCACCAGATTTAACAGAATTTCCTTCATAGTTTCCTTGACAGAGAGCTGGTTTGTGGTAGTGGTTAAGTCACCAGGCTAGAAACAGGGAGCCTGTAAGTTCAAGTCCCGCCTTAGCTATGAAAGTCAGCTGGGTGGCTTTGGGCCAGTCACTCTCTGCCTCAGCTCAACCCAGCTCATAGACTTGTTGTTGTGGGGAAAACAAGAGGGAGGGAAGTGTGTTGGATATGTTTGCTCCCTTGAGTTTTTTGTAAAAAATAAAAATAAAGGCAGGATACAAACAAACAAACATATTCAATAAATAGTGAAATGCCCAAAGACTGCACAACCATTACCCAATAGAATACTGGAAAGAATTCCTGAAATGCGTATCCTTATGATGGAGATAAATGTTTGCACTATCATTTTATTCAGAATAGCATGAATACTTCAGAAGAACTCTGATGGAAATGCCACGTGAAAAGGTGAATCTTTTGCCTCAATGGTTGAAATTTGCATGACAAAGAAATATTTACTAATTGAAGGTTTGTTTCCCATGCCAAGGCACATCTGAGGCATCATCTGTCTTTGCCTCCTTGAAACTGTAAACCCTCCGGAACAATTTAGGTTGCTCTGTAACGTATCGTCATAATCCATCATCATCATCCATCTGACAAAATGTACTTTAAACCTTCCCTATCCAAACAATTTCGTTTACTAGGTATCAACTCCCAGCAATTCTGGAAATATCAGAATACACATAAACTCATCCATGGGAAAATGCAGCCCAGCTAAGTTGCAGGGCATAAATAAGAGTCCTGGTGGAGAATGCCCAAGGAGAAACTGGCAGCTGCTAATACCTTCCCGCCGTTCTTTGTAATAAGAACAGAAAGCTTCATCCCGTGGTTTGTCAGGATACAGGTAGAGGAGTGGATTCTCTGGGATGACCTCCTTAGCCAGGAGTTGGTAGTCTCGGATGATATCAGGTAGGGAAAGGAACTCCAGCTCTTTCCTGGTGTAGGGCTCAACTGACTGGCACTCGGGAGCACCTGCAAAAATGGTATGGAGAAATTTCTGTACCATCCTGAAATTTGAATCTGGGAGGCCATGCGCTTGATGATAAGAGGGATTCAGAACAGAACAGAGTTGGAAGAAGGGACCTTGAAGGTCTTCTAGTCCAGCCCTCTGTTCAAGCAAGAGATCCTATACCAGACATGTCAAATTCGTGACTGTCACGCGACGTGTATCGGGACTGTTTTGCCATTGCCGTAAATGGGGTGGGTGCGGCTTCCATGTACCATTCCCAACAAATAGCTGTCCAACCTCTTCTTAAAAATCTCCAGTGATGGAGCAGCCACAACTTCTGAAGGCAAGCCGTTCCACTGGTTAATTGTTCTCACCTTCAGGAGGGCTTTGAAGATTCTTTTTGTTTTTGAGGAAACCTGTTAACTGTTTTCTTTTAAGTGAATAGATGGTGGGTCGACTTGATAGATGGACAAAAGATCTCCACCTTACTGACATCTTTTTATGTAGCACAGTATTTTAGTAAACATAGATGAGAAAATAATAACTAGTGGTAGACCTGTTATGCAAGTGGGGTGGGGAATGTATCAGATATTTGAAATATATTTTTCAGCATTCAGTCAGGGTGGACATTTTATGTTGAATGTTAATGTTGATGATATATTTGTTATTTGTTGTACAAACATTATTTATTATTGTTTTTTGTTTAGTTGTTTTGGTTGCTGTTGATGTCTTCTTTTTTCTTTTTATTCTGCACTAGCTGTACCCAGCCACGCGTTGCTGTGGCTCAGTCTGGTAAAAGCGTGTGTTGCTTTTACGTCCAACAGATGGTGCTGTTTTTCAAAAAAAGCATGTTTTTACCTGTCACAGGTGTGGCATCTATATAATATAGGTATATAAAAACACGCGCATATTCGAATGCAACGTTTGTCAAAATTTCAAAGCAATCGGTGAAGAACTTTCGGAGATTTAAGATTTTGAACAAATGAACATTTACATTTTTATTTATATAGATTTTAACTTTGGAGATGAATTTAAAAAAAATAAATTAAAAAGAGACAAATGTCTAATGACAGAAAATTGGCTGCTTCTGAGTGACTTTTTTTTTTTTTAAATTGCCCTCAGTCTTTTACAGAACCCCATCAAGTGGTTCTTAGCGCAATTTGAAAAATCCTGGTCTATTATGCCAAAGCTTAATAAGCTGGGATAAGCTATTTTGTAAGGCAGTGGTTCTCAACCTTGGTTGAGAACCACTGCCTATGGTTCTTAGCGCAATTTGAAAAATCCTGGTCTATTATGCCAAAGCTTAATAAGCTGGGATAAGCTATTTTGTAAGGCAGTGGTTCTCAACCTTTTTAATGCTGCGACCCCAACCGGTCGTAAGTCGAGGACTAAACCGGTCGTAAGTCGAGGACTAAACCGGTCGTAAGTCGAGGACTAAACCGGTCGTAAGTCGAGGACTACCCAACCGATCGTAAGTCGAGGACTTTCCCTGCCCGGGAGCGCCGCGCATGCGTGGTTCCGCCCCCTGTGCCGGCCGAGGCGTAGCTGGCAAGCGGTAGAGACGGAGCAGGCCGACCACCAGCTGGCCCAGCCCAAGGGAGGTAAGGCACCCGCCAAAAAAGGGGAAAAAAATGGTGGACAGCCTTGCTTGGCGACCCCCGTGAAATGGTCGATCGACCGCAAATGGGGTCCCGACCCACAGGTTGAGAACCACTGTTGTAAGGCATCACTGAAGATGATGAAAGGTAAGACAGGAATCCAAAAACTCACCCTCATTGTTAAAGTCTACCCAGGTACAGGTGATGCCACCATTGGCGGTACTCTCACTGAAACGTATTAGGAAGGTGCCCGCTCTTTTCTTCTTCAGCAAACGCTTTTCATGTTTGCGGCTCACAAATCCCATGATGAGACTAGTCAAATTTGGGAATGGGAAAGATATATATCAGGAAAAGCCACTCATTCTCCTTTGCTTTCATCTCTTCCTCGCAGTTTCTTTTCAAACCCTGTTTCCTACCTGCAAAGTCACGATTAGTAAACTGCTGTTCCAGGCAAAAAACCCTAAACACTGTGCTCTTTTCCTGGCTTCTGCAATCTCAGTTAAGGTCAAGGACAGGTTTTTTTTAAAAAATACTTGGCAACTTTAAAGTATGTGGACTTCAACTCCCACAAGTCCCAAGCCAGCATATTGCCTGGGGAATTCTGAGAGATGAAGTCCACATGTCTTAAAAGTTGCTAAGGTTGAAAAACAGTGGTGTTGAAAACCATGGCGAAAAGCTGTATCCCCAGCCTTCCAAGATAAGAGTTATGAAATTCTCTTCCCAAATCCAGGACAGATGCTGCTACTACCCCGATATTTGGGACTGTCTCCCGAACAAGTAATACAGATAGTCCTCAACTTACAACCACAACTGATCCCAAAATGTCTGGTGCTAAGTAAAACAGTTAAGTGAGTTTTGCCCCATTGTACGACCTTTCTTGCCTCAGTTGTTAAGTGAATCACTGCAGTTGTTAAGTTAATAAGACGCTTGTTAAGTGAATCTGGCTTCCCCATTGACTTTGCTTGTCAGAATGTCCCAAAGCTGATCACTTGGCCCTGGGACACTACAACAGTCATAAATATGAGTCACTTGCCAAGCATCTGAATTTTGATCATGTGACCATGGAGACAGTTCTGTGTGTGAAAATTGGCCATAAGTCACTTTTTTCAGTGCCATTGTTAACACTGAATGGTCACTAAACTGTTGCCAATTGAGGACTATCTGTGTATGATTTGGTGTCTCCCCCAAAGGCTAGAAATAATCCAGGTGTCCTAATTTTTTATCACTTTTCCTTTCTCCCCAATCTTTACTTGTCGTTCCAGAGCTGAAGCAGATGCTCTTGAATCAGGAATAGGATTCCATCAACCCAGGTCCAGAAGCTGAAATTATTGTCCTCTGGGGAGCTGGCAGTCGCTTCCTGGAGAGAAAAAAAGAGGACAGATAAGTGAGGAGGCTAGCAGTTGGACAACAAACACTCCAGGAAGCTGTTTCTGGGACAATTGCTCACCTTTGAAAACTTGTCCCATGTGATGGTACTATCTGAGTTCACACCTGGCCCTTTGATGGGAAGAAAAAGTAAGGAGAAAACCATATAACTGCCTTGATAAGGATACGTACCTGAGCAGAACATTATTTCTTACAACAGTGCTATTCTTGTCTCACATTACAAGGAGAATGAAAACTGCTGGGAAGCAGAATTGAAGACCTTGAACACAGTTCTCCAATGAACCAGGCACGACTACTATCAATTCTGAGTCTACATTCCCAGCTCTTGACCATTTATAAATGCCCATTTTGCCTAAACTTCTCTGCTGAAAAGACAGAGACAGAATAAGCCCTGGGCAGGACTTTCAACCCAGACCTGTCCATGTCAGTGAAATCCCTGCTTCATCTCCATATGGATAAAACTTCCCAATTTACCACAGAGTTTTTCTCCCAGCATTTTGAGCTGTTGGTTGTCCAGGCCTCGCTCAGTGGCTGCTGAGAATTGCCAGGACAACACAGTGGAAAGCTGGATCCAGGTGGCAGGTGGTGGTTTGGAGAAAAACAGTTGGTTCTAGGAAGGGGGAAAAAAAAAAGCATTAATTGGGCACTTCATTTTATTTTAAATTGTCCTCTGCGTGCAAAGGGTCCCCAGGGAATACATACGAGGAACAGTTTTAGAGACATAATTCCTTGGGCTGTCCAAAGAAACTGGGATTACCGACTAGCTTTTTGCAACCTTTTCTTATCAGTTTCCACTAGAAAGTTCTCTGACCTCAGCCATATGAGAACTTTCTCTTACATGCCCAGGGGAAGATTAGATTAGGAGGGTTGCTTTAAACTCACACGTTGGAGAGGTTAAATGTTGTGGGATAAGAATAGGTGTTACTTTCCATCCCCAAAGTGATGGTATCCTGCCATATATGTCTGGCACAGTAGCTGGCTGCTAGAGGACAAGTGGACATCAACAAAGAATGTAACTTGCACTCAAGAACATCCTTCTTCTATTAGGCTCCCTACTCTCATTTATAGGATTCTAGAGACAGAGGTCCTGAGGCGAGGTGCTACCAAAGAAAGTTTTCAGACATGGAAGTTAAGCAGAATTTTTTCGTATGATTTCAGTGCTCTTGAATTGAATACAAGAGGGAAGCATGAGAGAAATGATTCCTTCAGAGAACATCTAGAGACTAATGATTCATGCAAGCAGAATGAGAGGCCTTCCCCATCCAAAATAGAGAAAAGTTGGCCCCAATACAAGTGATAAGAAAACAATAATGCCCACTTCTGAGAAACAGCTGTTAAGAAGACAGGTTCTTACCTTAGCATCTGTGCTGAGGATAATAAACCATAAAATGGAAGCCCAAGCGCTGGAGATCTGGTTGGCATTGGAAACAATTACCACAGGCAAGGTCGATGTCTGATGATGAAAAAAGGTTGGAAAAGAAGGAATCAATACAAACACAGCGCAAAGATACTCCAGGGCATTGTACAAAATAAGTACAAAAAACTCATTGCTGTATTAGTAAGTCCATTCAGTGGCAGGAAAGCAAGATGTGCAGACACAATTCCAACCACAATGGATTATAGTCATCCCAGGTTCTTAGGTACGCAGCAGTCCTTTTGGGAAGGGACAGTATAGTGGCAATGCAGAAGATGATAGTTATTTCAAGAGTTAGATATTTTAATTTCTCCTTCATATTAAAAAAGTCTAGAAATTTAGATTCATACAGAAAATAGGTGATAATGTTTGTTTATACAGATAGTCCTTGAGTTATGAATGTAATGGAGCCTGCTCATTCCATTGGTAACTCGAGGATTCGTTGGTGTGAATGGCGTACCTTGAATGCGATCACTCCCTGGTTTCGCCCACACATTTGCTAATCAAATGCGTGGTTCGTTAAGTGCACATGAGGTATCTCAGGGTGGGGAAGGCCATGGGGGGGCCTAGTGATGGAACAGGCCACCTGCTTCAAGACCACCCAAGGTTTCCCCCCCCCCGACCCACTGAGATACCTCATGTTCCTCACAATTGCTTCCCCTCCCCCATCCTACCACGCCGGGTCACTTACCTTGCGAAGATCTAGCAAGCTGTCTCCTCTTCAGCCTCTCCGCCGCACAAGATCACAGCGCCCAAAAGCTTCCACTCTCCACGCAAAACGTTTGCAAGCTAATGGGAGGCTTTGGGTCAGCGAAATTTCTGCCTCAAAGCATCCGGCTAGCTTGCAAAAACTTTGGGCGCTGAGACTAGGAAGCTTCTGGGAGCTGTGATCTCGCAGGACTTCAAGCTTCCAGTCTCCGCACAAAATGTACTTGAGGAAAAGCCTTTGCGGCTGAGAACGGAAAGAGGGAGTAACACGGGCATCAATCCGGGACTCTGTTCTCGCCAGCAAAGACTTTTTGCAAAAATGGCAAAAGGCTTTGCAAATGGAGGGTAGGCTTTGATGTTTCAAGCCTTCCCTCCGTTTGCAAAGCCCTTTGCCACTTCCAGGCCTCTGTTTGCAATGAACAGAGGCCTAAAGTACCATGAGCTCAAGTGAGATGAGTAGCGTGAGATTTCGTGCTACTGTTCTCAAGTGATCTTGCGGTACTTTAGGCCTCCATTCTCTGCAAATGCACCAAAGGCCTGAAGCAGCCAAACAGGCCAAGAAACAAAGGCTCTCTAGATCAGGGGTGTCAAACTGCCAGCCCGTGGGCCGGGCGCGTCACGACAAAACCGTGCTCACCCCATTGCCGGCAATGGGGAAAAAGCTCTGTGACGTTGCGAGTTTGACATGTCTGTTCTAGATCTTCGCAAGGTGAGTATCCACAGTGAGTATCCTAGCGTCTATGAAAACCCGTCCACGGGCGGGGGGGGGGGGAAGAGAAGGGAATAACCAGGGTGAATGTTGCAGTGCCTCTGTGGTCGTTCATAAGGGTGAACAACTGCCACGGTGCTGCAACATTTGTAATTTCGGGGCTTGTTCATAAACACTAGGGGGCGTGTATCGCATAATTTCGAACATTCGCTAAGAAGTGAATGTTCGTAACTCAGGGATTACCTGTACAGCAAGTTTATATAGCTGCCCATCTCATTAAGAAAAACAAGTGTTGAGTCATTTGGTTTTATAACCACTGAGACGAAGGGATGCATCTTATGCCATCACTGATCAGAAACAGATCAGAGGAGAACCTAGTTAACCAGGATCTCCCCCAGTTCAGCCTAAGTCGCCCCCATGCCACACGAAGTAATAATAATAGTACAGCTGCCTTCCCCTCTTATGTTTAATGGAATTAGCAAGATCCTCTTACCTGCAGCTGGCACTTGATACCTTCATAGCAGTAGTCCAGGGTGAAAGTGATAATGTGCAATTCTTCGGTGACAGACAATGATCCCTGTCGCCCAGACCCCAGGAGAAAATAAACAAAGGCTGATCAGAACTGCTTGAGACTACTGTGGGGCTATGCTTTCAGATTTTACTGCAGCACAAGCTTACAAGAATCCCCTTTATAAGAAATACGTTCTGTTTAGCGGGAGACACGCTGTGTTTATACATTCAAATAGGTAAAGAAATCCATACAGGGATTCCTCACTTTATAATGGCAATTAGGAGCACAACTTCCATCGCCAAGCAAAGCGGTCATAAAGTGCAACTACATCGCTTAGCAATGCCAATCCCTGCAATCCTGGTTGATGTCCTGTCACTGAATGCCATGGTCGTTAGGCAAGGCAGTTTCTTGCTGGTTTCCCACCACCAAAGTAAGTGGGGGAGTTGGTAAGAAGTTGCGAGTCCCAGGCCTGCAGGCAGGCAAGTAAAAATGGCTGCTGCCAGTTGGGAGGCACAGTTCAGGGAAGGTATGCGTCAGGTCCCTGATGGAACGCTGCCATTCCAAGGGGAAGGGGGACAGCTAGTTGGGGTTTGAAGAATTTGTTGCTTTTGTTTTGATATATTAGTGTGGGAAACAGGGAGGGGGGCCCATCTGGATGGACTCCTTTCTGGCCGGTTTCAGCCTGCTACCGAGAAGACACTTTGTTATCAACCTTTTGTCTTGGAGTTCTCAAAACACCTTTGGATGCCTGCGGATTGGTTCCTGATGGACTGGGGTATTGGGGTGGGGGTTGAACAATTTGGAATTAGTTTAACATTTTCGTACGGGAACTGGCTTCTCTGCAATCACATTCTCTCAGTAAAAGATCCTTTTGAAATAACGCTTGTTTCAGGAGTCATGCTTTCTTGAGTAGATAGCTGAGGCAGGACCTTACAGTGTTCTAGTGGCTGGTGTAAACACAGAGATGCTGGGGGTGGGGGTGGTTGAGCTTATCCTGGTGACTTGTAACCTTCCCTGCTAATTTCTCCACTCTCTTTCTAGGGAGAAGTCAGGAGAGAAGGCTACAAAGGGCGAACATGTGATCACAGGGTGCTTTAGAACCAATTTTAAGTGTGAATGGATTGTCAAGCACCCAGATCATGATTATGTGATCACGGGGTACTGACTGGTAGTAACCACCATTCTTTCTATACCCTGGTAGCTTGGAAGAGATGCTGACTGAATGGCCATAGATCAAGGACTACCTATATACACAGATTTATACATCACCTACTCCAGAACCTCCACAGTAATAATAAATAAAGCTTCCCACAGCATAACAAACAAAGCTGGGATAGACTTGGTTTATATCTGAATAAGGGACTCCCAGGCCTTAGGATATATTGGGAAGTTGAAAATCAACCTGGAAGAAGGCAATACCACTTCCAAGAAAATTGCACGAACCTATTCATGAAGACACCAGGAGTAGAGCCTTATTTGAAGGAACTTTTACTTTAGTGGAAAATATTATACACAAATGAATGTAAATAAACAGAAGTGCAAGCAATGGGGCCAAAGATCAGTGAAGTACTGGAATTTGCAATTATTCCTCATTTTTAACTTGAGACATGTTTCCCAATCTTTAAGCTTGCTCTACCACCTCGAGAAGCAGATCCTTAACACTTCCTGGGGATAACACAGCCTCTGGGTATTGATTATTAACCCCAAATCTATGGTCAGGTCCACAAGTAAGGTAGGATATCTTTACACGAAACCATCACCTGTTGTCTAACTGAAACCTCACCTCGCTAATCCCTTTGTTGCCTTTTCCTGCACCAGAGATTTTCTGCTCTCTCAGCGACTTGAAAAGAGAAGAGAATTTTTATTAATAAGAGTGAAAAGGAACAGAGATCACATCAAACCAAATCAATATATTGCTGAATCTTCTCCAATCTATTGCCTTCCAAATGCATCACTTCAACAGGTTATCTTTTCCAAGAAATACTTATTATTCTACTCAGTTGTACAAACAAAAGGGCTTATTAGAAACAAACCTAGTTTCTATGATTGTGACCACTTAGAAAATAGTTTTTAAAAAACATTGGACTTCTTGTGCAAGCACAGCACCTCTCTGCTGTTCACTGAAGCAGCCTGATCTTTTTTAGTCTTCCATGTAAGCTTGAAAGAAATATGCAGCTGCTTTAAAATAAATGAATGACGGATGCTGGACATCTTTAATGCAACTTTTGAAGGAATGGGGTTTTTCTTACAGACTTAACATAGAACACCTGGAAAAAGATGTCCTTACTTTAATGAATAGCAGGAAGCTGATGTGCTTGCGTGAGATCAGAAGCATGTCTTTCAAATCATTTTGGGGTTTTTTCACCAATTTCAGCTTCCCCTCAACTTCTTCTCTTGCATGTTGAATGTTCAACTGTTGTCTTAAAGGATTATTTAAATAAAAGGCTGAAGCATAGGAAAAATCACAGCGCCATTCATTTATGCAGATGAAAAAGCAAAAGTTCTCCGGGGTTGTTTTGCATGCTCCTGACTCACAACAATTTTATCAGAGCATCGTTATTTTAACATCTTTTTAGAAGAAGGACTGTAGATTAATTGGGGCTTTGATGTGCAATGCCACTTTGCTGGCACAGTAACAGATATTGGAACAGCATACTTCCTGAAATAGTTAAAACACTAGATTTTTAATGACTAGATAAACAACAGGTCAAAAATTTATCCACCTGAACTCCCTATTGCATTTTGTGTGTTCGGCAAGAGTGCAAACAGTGAATGCAAGACAGGTGGTTGCCTTGGGGCTTGGAAATACAGGTGACAAGGGGCTCCCTCTTGCTCAACACTTTTTTTAAAAAAAAACCAAGCAACCTGGATGGGTGAGGGCCTGACAGGACCTAAGCTGGAAAATCAGCACAAGAGGGAGGGAATAGCTACTGTGTTATCATCTCCTCCCAAACTGCAGCTCCCAAGTCAGTCATCCATTCAGTCCCTTTGTTAGGCAAGCAATCTAGTTCAGTGGATCTCAACCTGTGATCCACGGACCCCTGGGGGCCATGATGTCATCACAGAGCGTCTGTAAAGGCTTGCAGAAATGTTATAATTTAAACCTTGACTTAAATCTTGGGAGTCTGTGGCCCTGGTCCGTGGCTACAAAAGATACAGGTAGTCCTCGACTTACAACAGTTTGTTTAGAGACAGTTCAAAGTTACAACGGCACTGAAAACAGTTGACTTAGGATTGTTTTTCAGTGTTACCGTCTTTCCAGCGTCCTCATGATCAAAATTCAGACGCTTGGCAACTGGTTCGTATTTATGGCGGTTGCAGTGTCCCACGGTCACGCGATTCTCCTTTTGCGGCCTTCAGACAAGCGAAGTCAAATGCGGAAGCCAGATTCACTTAACAACCGCGTTACTAACTTATCCACTGCAGTGTTTCACTTAACAATTGAGGCAAGAAAGGTTGTAAAATGGGCCAAAATTCATTTAAGAAATGTCTCACTTAGCAATGGAAATTCTGGGCTCAACTGTGGTTGTAAGTAGAGGACTACCTGTATTTAAAGGGGATCCGCGGTGAAGAAAAGATTGACAACCACCGACCCAGTTGCTTAAGAGTGACCCTCATGGGCCTGAGATCAACTGTAGCTGTGGTTTGGAAGCAGCAGGAGCTCTTTCCTCCTTTGTTCCTGCTCAGCTTGAATTTTTATGGTTTTAGCACCTGAGCTCCCCTGACTGATTCACAGGATGCATAAAAGAAATACAAGTAAACAAAATCTAATTTTCACCACACTTTCGTCTCCCCCAACTAAACTGTAACTATGGAAAAATTAAAATCTGCATGAAGACATGGAAGGGAAAGAATAAAAAGGAGAAACATGGTAATATTTTAGGTACGTGAAATGAAAAAAAAAATGCATCCCAAATGGAGAACCGCTGAATATAGCTTACAAGAAATATAGACAAGATTTCTTATCTTTTGCCAAAATTTAGTAGAGTGGCATGACAAAAAATGTGGTTTCTATGTTGGCAATGGTTAGGTTTCCCCTTTGAGGAGCAATGTTTGCAGTCCCCTTTTCTATCATTTAAATGGATCCTCTTGCTCCAACTATCTTTTCTCCTTCATTCATTCATTCATTCATTCATTCATTCATTCATTCATTCATACATACATACATATAAAGGTTCAAATCATCAGTCAAAATCCATTCTCTGCAAATTCAGTCAAAAAGGTTCAAATCATCAGTCAAACTCCATTCTCTGCAAATTCAGTCAATACATACAATGTACTTAAAATCACAAACGAGTCCTTGCTTTTGATTGTCCATCATCAAGGATTTGGTATTGGATGTTAAAATATTGAACTTCCGGAACCTTCAAAATGAGAGACACAGAGTGAGAAGGCATAAATACAAGGATCAGTCACAACACATGCCATTTCCTGCTGGTCAAAGATAGATATAGTATGTATTTGGATATAGTGTCTTGCTTTAACAGAGAAAATAATAATCTTTTTGAACAGTTGGCAAATTTGGAATTCTGAAAGTAATTTGTGAATGCTTTCCCAAAATGGCTATAATGATCATTCACAAAATAGCTGCCATGGGGAATATACGACTGTCACAAATACTACTTTTCCAGAAGACAAACTGGGGAGGTTCCTTACCATTCCAAGGAACCTTTCTTCCTGTTGTCTGGGCACCCTCCCAAATAAAACACTGAACTCTAGATACCCATCTTTTTATGTTCAAAAAATGCCCACTGAGCCTATGAAGGATCTAGGGACATTCTTGGGCATTAAAACAGCCCCGAAGACTGGCTGTTTCGTCTGTAACAACATCTCATTTAGCAGTGTATAATTTTAAAAATATTCAATAAAGAAATCAGACTGGGAACTTGATGGGAACCTAGACGAGAGCTTATCTACTTCTGCTTTACTCAAATTATATAGGGCAGGCACACTACTGCCTTCTCCAAAAGTCTCCCCCTTCTCTGTATCCACTGCAGTTTTCCAATCTCAGTTGCCATCTTTCTTTTCAATTCTGTTAGGCAGGTGATTTTGGAGATACACCTGAGGGCTGAAGGAAGTTCTTCAAATCTCACATCTACCAATAATCCATTTATCTCTTTCTAAGTAGGTAGCTGAAGGGTCCCCCTATGAACTCCTCTTCCATAAATCAGATAAGTAAAGCTTTACAATCTCCAGATTAAGAATCATGGTCCACTACCCTCCCAGATAGGAAAGGCTCATTATTCCCCATTGCTTTTATTTAGCCATTTCTTACCCAGTCAAATTAGTAGCATCCCTGCAAAAGATAAGAACAAGGAAGATCAATCAATGGGTGAGGTCCCATATCTAGTCCCCTCCCACCACAATGCTACAAGCTCCATTAGTAAGTACGGTAAGATCTATAAAGTCTACAGCATGGGTGTCCAGCCTTTTGGCTTGCATGGGCCGCATTAAGTGAAGAGGAATAGTCTTGGGCCAACGGGTGGAAACTAACCAAAGAGAGAAGCAACCTAGAACTAAGGAGAAACTTCCTGACAGAACAATTAACCAGTGGAACAACCTGCCTCCAGAAGCGGTGAATGCTCCAACACTGGAAGTTTTTAAGAAGAGACTAGACAGCCATTTATCCGAAATGGTATAGGGTTTCCTGCCTGAGCAGGGGGTTGGACTAGATGACCTCCAAGGTCCCTTCCAATTTTATCATTATTATTATTATTATAAATATATAAAGCAGTTATTGTATATAAATCACAAAATAATAACAGTTTACAATCTTGTGGGGCTGCATTATGCAGCCCATGGGCTGCAGGTTGGACACGCCTGGCCTAGAGGGTTTTTTTTTGGTTTTTTAAAAAAATACTTGTTATTAAAGAGTTTTAATAACAACACAAACTGAAATCAGGGGGAAAAAAGAAAAGAATAGAAAAAAAGAAATACAAAGTGTAAAAGAAAAAAGAAGAGAAAAAAAGAAAAATAGAAAAAAGAATATCTAAAAAAGCAACACCCAATCTTCCTTGCAACAAGTACAGGCAAATAAATATCACTAAGGTATTAATTAATTTATTTACTTACTTATTTTATATGCCGCCCGTTTCCCTGAAAAAGGGAACTCTGGGTGGCTTATATTACATACACCTCACTTCTTCCCATAACCTTCCCCCACCCTTGGATCTTTTCACAAATTCAAAAACTGTTGTCATTTCTGTCCCCAAGTATGGCAAAAAGTTCATTTAGGGTTTCTAGAAATGTTAAAAAATATTTCTTACTAGCTGTACCCAGCCACGTGGCTTAGTCTGTACCCAGCCACGTGGCTTAGTCTGCTAAAACCGTGTGTTGCTTTTACGTCCAACAGATGGCGGTTTTTCAAAAAAAGCATGTTTTTACCTGTCACACGTGTGACATCTATATAATATAGGTATATAAAAACACGTGCGTATTCGAATGCAACGTTGTGTCAAAATTTCAAAGCAATCGGTGAAGAACTTTCGGAGATTTAAGATTTTGAACAAAGATTTTGAACAAACGAACATTTACATTTTTATTTATATAGATTTTAACCCTGAACAAACATGTCATTCTTATAAAGGCTAGAGTTTCAGTAGAAGAACTTACCGGTCAATGGCAATCGTCACCTCCACTGAGTTATTTCGATCCAGCAGTTTTACCAGTAGTCTGAATCATGGAAATAGCAACCAATTAAAATCCATGTGATCAAAAAAAAAAAAAAAAAAAAAGGGGGGGGGAGGTATTTATATTTTCAAATTGAATTGTTTTTCTACTAGTCAAAAGTGTTTCTGCAACATCCTGTTTATTAATATTGTCTTGAGGTGTTTTTGCATATTTTTCCTAAATAACCAAATAATATATAACAATCTTATTTCAAGTGAAAAGACTACTTTTTCATGATCTTGGCACTAAAGCTTCATGGAGCAGAGCAAATTAATTCTGTTTTACTGTCTAAATCTGCAATTAGATTGTCTCAATCAAACACTTGTGATCATAAAAGCACTTGAGAACTGGAAACAGTAACTGTTCTTCAAAAAGCTTGTTGCTACTGAGGTTTTTTTTTTAATATTTAAAAAGAGGAAGCTACTATTTCTCAGTTTCCAGTTAAAGCTTCTAATGTTAAATGCAATCCTTATCCATTTCCCACCATGGATATTTGGAAGCTTCAACTGGTTCAAAATCCCGCACACTGGCAGTTATGCATACTACAAAATTTGAACATGTTACATCTTTTGTCCATGAGTTGTAAAGGCTGCCAGTTTGCTTCCGGGCTTAATTCAAGGTGCTGGTAATGATCTACAAAGTCTACATGGCATGGGACTAGCTCAGTGGCCCCCAGCCCTTTGGGCACCAGGGACCGGTTCCATGGGGAAAAAAAATTCCGCAGATTGGCGAGGGCGTGGTTTTGCATGCTGTCTGCATCCCGCGGATGGGGCTTCGCTTGTTTGCGCAGCCCAATTGCTGGCATGCCATGACCTGGTGCTGGTTCATGGACCAGGAGTTGGGGACCCCTGGACTACCTTATTTGAGAGACTATCTATCCCTAGCTACATCTACCTATCCCGTGAGATCCAGCAGGAGAGATATGCTGTGGATAGAGACGTGCAGGCCTGGAAAAAAACTGGAAAAAAACCCCGTTTTTTCCCATTTTTTTCCAAATGGCTTCGGGGAAAAAAAAGGGGGGGTGGGGAAACCACCGGAAAAAAACCCTTATTTTTTTCCCCAATGTTCTTGGTTTTCTTCCAGCCCTTTCCATCCTGTCCACTAAGGAGTTGCCACCTGATGAGGCCTGGGGAAACAGCCTTTTCTGTCATGGGGCCTGCTCCTTAGAACATCCTGCAGGGGGAAACTAGGATAGCCCCGATCCTGCTAGCCTTTCCAAAGACTCTGCAAACATGGTTTTGCCAATGGGCATGAGGACCAGAGAATGTGGCAGAGCTGGTCCAATGTTGCATTAGTGCGATTGCTAGATACAATTATCTTAGCTATAAATTTTAGGAATTTACTATGATGAGAGGTTTTACGTGCTTTTATATTGTTTTTGTTTTTTTTAAAAAAATAGTTATACTATTCTTGTTTAATTTGTCTTAATGATAAGCCACCCGGACTCATCTTTATGAGACTGGCAGTTATATAGATCTGAATAATAAATAAATACTAAGTAACCTAGCCCTGTTCTGAGAGAAAGTTACCATCTTTAAGATGGTAACAACAACAACAACCCCAATACTGAAAATGTTCTGTGACCCACATGCTTTGATCCGGTCCCCTCTAAAATTTTCAGTGTCCTGCCCGAAACAGTCTCCAGGAACGGCCACTGTCGGAGTGAGGATTCTCTCACCTGGCCCGGACAGAGAACTTGTGGCTGGTTCTCAGCACCAGTGGACGTTGATTGGGGACTTGCATCTTAGGCTGTACCTCCACCACAAAAGCACTGGCAAGAGCAGAGCAACATTAGTTTTCTATAACCCATCTATTCCCGCCCGCCTCCCTGTAACCCAGTGGTTCTCAACCTTTTTAATGTCGTGACCCCAACCGGTCATAAGTTGAGGACTAAACCGGTCGTAAGTCGAGGACTAAACCGGTCGTAAGTCGAGGACTACCCAACCAGTCGTAAGTCGAGGACTTTCCCTGCCCGGGAGCGCCACGCATGCGTGGTTCCGCCTCCTGCGCCGGCCGAGGCGTAGCTGGCAAGCGGCAGAGACGGAGCAGGCCGACCACCAGCTGGCCCAGCCCAAGGGAGGTAAGGCACCCGCCGGAAAAGGGGAAAAAAATGGCGGACAAAAAAAATGGCAGACAGCCTTCCTTGGCGACCCCCGTGAAATGGTCGATCGACCCCAAATGGGGTCCCAACCCACAGGTTGAGAACCACTGCTGTAACCTTTCCTTAGTGGCAGAATCCTTCCCCTCCCTTGTCACCTTTTCAAGAGGCAGATTATTTGCTCCTGAAGAGTCTTGAGCAGAGGGGGCAACCGGCTGTTGAAGGGATCTGTCAAGTAAGTCACTTTTTCATACATCCCATTTAGCATCCTTAATAGTTGCAGCAAGTGGAAGAGGATCTCAGCACTGTTAGTAAACCTGCAATTCAGGGAGAAAATCAGTGGATAACAGGATGCTCCAGGAACATGCTGTGAAGAGGGCTGCAGAAATCTGCAAGAGTCAAAAAAGCCTAACTAGAAGCCCTGACAAGGAAGCCTGAAATTAAATAGACTGCAAGTTCCTTTCAACGGCTTTGATAGGGAATTCAGGGAAGAAAAACAAGAAGTGTAGTATAGTACTGTAATGTCAGACCACAAGGCGCAACCGGAAAATAGCTTTGCCTAACAAATCAAAGCTACTAGGGGGCTATTCAGGAAACCAGCAAAGTACACAAATGGCCCTTTAAAGAGTAAATTCACAGGCATAGTTAAAAACTGGCCCAATTGCTTGGTTATGACCGTGACTGCCTGACTGCTTCTGCAATTACTTTTGAAACAGACATTTATGTAATTGCTAACTACATGAAATACTGGCCGAGTTTATTCATCAGACTCAGAATTGATAGTTTGCTTACATTTGTATGAACCCAGCTACTGTGGCTTGCAAACCATGGTTTGTTTACTGCATGAACCCAACCCAGCCAATTATGCTTCATTCAATAAAGCACTTTTAGATCAAACATACTGTAACTCACTGTGATCATGAATTAATTTAATTAGGGGTCACATTTAACTGCTGCCCTAGGTCACGGACTCGGGACTACCTTTTAACTAAAGATCAATGATTCAGACAGATGTAGAACTAGCAGTCCTGGGATAACTCACTGCAGCTTGCCTTGCCTTATAAAATGCCTTATACAGCCATGTTACTTACCACCAAGTACAGGTGGTCCTTGACTTATGACTATAACTGAGCCCAAAATTTATGTTGCCAAATAAGGCAGCTGTTAAGTGAGTTGTACCCCATTTTATGACTTTTTGTCACCATTGTAACTGCAGTTGTTAAGCAATCCTGGCTTCCCCCAATGATTTTTGCTTGTTAGAAGCCAGCTGGGAAAGTTACAAATCATGATCACCTGGCACCCCCCCCCCCAGAGTGCAATGTCATAAATAGATGCCAGTTGCCAAGTGCCCAAATATTGGTCATGTGACCATGGGAATGCTGCAACGGGCCTAAGTGTGGAAACCCGTCATAAGTCACTTTTTTCAATGCTGTTGTAACTTCAGACAGCCACTGAATGAATGGTAGTAAGCCGAGATCTTACTGTAATGCATTTCTTCAAAGAGATCATTTTATAGAAACCTATATTTATAGAAATGTCTCATTAAAAACAAGTAACTGGACCCTCTGGATCAGTACCACTTACCATTCTTCCAGACGCCCTAAGCTGGTATCACATTTCTGCCCAATGCAAGCTAACCGCTGACGCATTTGCCATGCTGCTACCTCCTCCAGAAGTAAATCTCTTAGAGTAGCAGAGCGTCCAAGAAGTTCGCAGATTTGGTCCAGCATATCCTGTTTAAAAACATGCAGAATATATAACTTGTTTATTTTATTTTATTTATCAATTTTTTAAACCGCTTACCTCCTCACAGAGCAACTCTGGCAAGTGTGCAGATATAATACCAAAATGTGAAAAACAGTATATAAAATTGAATAAAAGGCAATGATGAATTAATATGTTAATATAAATAATTTTGTTATCAATCATTAACAGGTGGTCATCAACTTACAACTGTAATTAAGCCTGATGTCCCAGGTTCTTTTACATGTACCCAGGTCAGTGGGCTCCAAAACTCTCGAGATTCAACACAAGCACACCTGGCCTCTAGGCCAGGGCTTTTCAACCAATGGTACGGGTACCACCTGTGGTACATTGGCACCTGGCAGGTGGTACGCGACCATCCTAGAAAAGTGGTAGCAGGGGAGGGGAATGAGCTGAACCGGTGGCAGCACCGCACAAGCCTGAGCAAGAGATGGCTGGAGCTGCAGGGCTGTCAGGGCTCAGCGGAAGCACCAGGATCAGTGCCACTTTCCAGCTGATTGGCGCTTCTTCGGGATTGTCAGGGCTCAGTGGAAGCGCCAGGATCAGCGCCAGGCTCCAGCTGGAGCTCGGCGCTGATCCTGGTGCTTCTGCTGAGCCCAGAAGAAGCGCCGATCAGCTGGAATGTTGCAGCATCTCCAGGGTCTTGTGATTTACATTCAGATGCTTGGCAACTGATTTATATTTATGACGGTCACAGTGTCCCAGGCTCATGTGAAGTGACCAAACCTTGCTGCAACCACCCAGCAGACGGGGGGAATAAAAACCAAACACCTCCCACCCCACCCCCGCTGCCAATCCTCAACAGAAATGCTCACAATAAACACCTCGGACAGGAGGAAGAGCGCCGCCGGGTGGGCAGGCAGGCGTCTTGCTCGGCTGTGGCTTGGGGGGCACTTTTTTCAGTACCATTGTAACTTCGAACAGTCACTAAGTGAACTGTTTTAAGTTGAGGACTACCTGTACTTTATCACTTTTTTCTGGGTTTTTTTTTTTGGTCATCAAGTTTTTGACACCTTGCTAGGCGACTGGTGGTACTCGGATATTGCCATCTCCTAAAAGTGGTACAATGGGTGAAAAGGTTGAAAAGCCCTGCTTTAGGCAACACACCCTCCTCAAGCACTCAAAGGCTAGTACCCACTCAAGCACTACCACTCTTCCCCAGTTCTACTGCAACTCCTGTTCCTCCACTACTTCTCTTTATGAGTTCTACTTCTGGAGAACTATAACTGTAACTATTTGCCTTAGGCTTCTTCAGGCTGTTTTAGTTTCCCAAACATATACAAGGCATCTTCCCTCACACTCCTATATCATCACCACAACATCCACCTGCCTCTCTGCTCAGCTTTTATACCACGTATTACAGATATTCCTCAATTTACAACACTTCGTTTAGTGACCGTTCGAAGTTACGGCAGCACTGAAAGGAGTGACTTATGACCGTTTTTCACCTTTGAAGCATCCCCATGATTACGTGATCAAAATTCAGACACTTGGCAACTAGTTCATATTTATGACGGTTGCAATGTCCTGGGATCATGTGATTCCCTTTTGTGACCTTCTGGCAAGCAAAGTCAATGGGGAAGCCAGGTTCACTTAACAACCGTGTTACTAACTTTTTTCTTTCAATGGGATGGGACGGAATTTAGTACAGGTAGTCCTTGACTTATGACCACAATTGAGACCAAGATTTCTGTTGTTAAATGAGACATATGTTAAGTGAGTTTTGCCCCCTTTTACGACCTTTCTTGCCACAGTAGTTGTTATTGCAGTGATTCACTTAACAACTGTGGCAAGAAAAGTCATAAAATGAGGCAAAACTCCCTTAACAAATGTGTCACTTAGCAACAGAAACTTTGGGCTCAATTGTGGTCGTAAGTCGAGGACTACCTGTACTGGGTTGGGTAGGGAGAAGTCTTAAAAGGGACAGGACACCAGCAGCTCAGGCGCTGGCCATTTTGCAGGCAGCCTGTCCTCTCACAACTGGCGATTACAGTTGTAAGTTGTGACAGTCATAAAGTGGGTGACAGGACCAGACTTGATTTTGTGACCTTTTTTTGCAGTGGTTGTTAAGCAAATGCCATGGTCATTAAGCAAAACTATTGTTAGCTATGGGGCAGTTTTTGCCAGAAACCAGAACTAAAAGACAGTTTCCAACAAAACTGCTGTAGATCAGTCATGTGTCCTCAGGGTGCTGCAAGCTGGGCTGGTTGCTGAGCACCCAAAATGCCATCATGTGACTGTGTGCAGGGGAGACGAGGGTTACATTGGAACTTCAAAACCGGGTTGTAAGTCGCTTTGGGGGAGGTCTGTCGTAACTTTGAATAATAGTTAAGTCGTAATGAAGGACTATCTGTATGGTTCTTGTTAAAAAAAATGTAATTGCATCTTTTAAGACAACCAACACGTTTTTGCATTAGTAAGTCCAAATCCCATGCTTTTGCAGCACTTGAAGTTTACTGAAATTAGAACTTCCTTTTTTTTAAAAAAAGAAAAAGATAGGAAAGAAGGGGAAAAAACATGCTACTGTACTGGCCAGTGCTCATACTCACCTGGCGGAAGCGGTCCAAATTATTTAACATGCTTTGTAACTTGTTAATGGTTCTGGTCCGCTGAGGCTCACTAGCCGGAGTGGTGCTTTCTGCAAGAAAAGAGGGCTCTTTAGAGGAAGACTCTAACCTTGAACCTGTTCTCATATGAGTGTTGATTGCCAAAGAGTGCTGATTCTCCAGGTCAAAGCTGTCTATGATTTTGAGGGAGTCATCGACTCCCTCTGAGCTTCCTGTCTGGAAAAAGCAGACAGGAAGCAGGATTCATCTCTAATAACGAGCTCTTTAGGATGGGTGATTTGACTCTCTAGGCCAGGAGTAGGCAACCTTGGCTCTTTTATGACTCATGGACTTCAACTCCCAGAATTCCTGAGTTGAAGTCCACGAGTCATAAAAGAGCCAAGGTTGCCTACCCCTGCTCTAGGCCAGCGGTTCTCAACCTATGGGTCGCGACCCCATTTGGGGTCGATCGACCATTTCACGGGGGTCACCAAGCAAGGCTGTCCGCCATTTTTTTTCCCCTTTTCCGGCGGGTGCCTTACCTCTCTTGGGCTGGGCCAGCTGGTGGTCGGCCTGCTCCGTCTCTGCCGCTTGCCAGCTACGCCTCGGCCGGCGCAGGGGGCAGAACCACGCATGCACGGCGCTCCCAGGCAGGGAAAGTCCTCGACTTACGACTGGTTTAGTCCTCGACTTACGACCGGTTTAGTCCTCGACTTACGACCGGTTTAGTCCTCGACTTACGACCAGTTGGGGGTCGCGGCATTAAAAAGGTTGAGAACCACTGCTCTAGGCTGACTATGTATGACAGGACCTAAAGTAGGACCTAAGTATGATATCCTCTAACACATTTCAAACATCTGGATTGTGGTGAAGCGGCATCTTTCTCTACCAAGTTTATGTATATAACCCCAATTTTTGTAATCAGATTCATTTCAAAACTACTCAGCATTTCAATTCATATATTGGCAACTTGCTGGCCATGAACTCCTCTAAGCCCATAGATTTGAGCTGCAT